>NC_081180.1:59920532-60150397 GCF_029867415.1 Vicia villosa
CGAAGCTGATATTTCCTTAATCGTTGAAACAACTTCAAAAGGTATTCAATGTGTTCTTCTTCTGTGCTGGACTTGGCTATCATGTCGTCCACATAAACTTCTATTTCTTTATGCATCATGTCATGAAAGAGAGTAGTCATTGCCCTTTGGTAAGTTGCGCCTGCATTCTTCAATCCAAATGGCATCACTTTGTAGCAAAAGGTACCCCATGGGGTGATGAAAGATGTCTTCTCCATGTCTTCAGGAGCCATCTTGATCTGATTATAACCGGAGAACCCGTCCATGAAGGAAAAGACGTTGAACTTAGCGGTGTTATCAACCAGCATGTCGATATGTGGTAATGGAAAGTCATCTTTTGGACTGGCCTTGTTCAAATCACGGTAGTCAACACACATTCTGACTTTGCCATCTTTCTTCGGAACTGGCACTATGTTGGCCAACCATTGAGGATACTCAGAGGTGACAAGAAAACCTGCGTCGAGTTGCTTTTGAACTTCCACTTTGATCTTATTAGCCATATCAGGGTGAGTCCTTCGCAATTTCTGCTTAACTGGCGGACATTCTGGCTTTAATGGCAAGTAATGCTGAACAATATTGGTATCCAACCCAGGCATGTCTTGGTAGGACCAGGCAAACACGTCAACATATTCTTTGAGAAGGTCTGTCAACTTACTCTTGATATCAGCATCAAGCAACGATCCAATGGTCACTTCTTTTTTGTCTTCTTCAGAACCCAAGTTGATCTTTTCTAGAGGCTCTTTGTGAGGCAGAATGGCTCTTTCCTCGTGCTTAAGTAATCGAGAAATCTCGTCTGGGATATCCTCTTCTTCCTCTTCTTCGGCTTCGAACACAGGAAACTCAAAGTTGGGAGAGGGCATAGGGTTATTGCATTCAATGGGTTTATCAATAGTAAATCTGCACATGTGATTTATATTTATTTCAGAAAATTTATGAATGCAAGAGTGTATGCAGATTTTTTTGAAAAAGTTTTTTTTTTATTTTTTTTTGGTTTTTTAGGATTACCATTTCCAGAAAAAAGCAAAAATAAAAACACATAATGTAGGGAATTCAAAATGACACTTTATTTATGATTCATTTTTGAAACAAAGCCCTAAACACAAACTCATTTGTCTTGGGCAGGACAAAGAGGGAAACTTTTTAAAACAAAGCCCTATACACAAAGTTATTTGGGCGGAACATTTAAAAGCAAAGCCCTATAAAACATCTCTCTGCTTTGGGCAAGGCAGGAGGTCAAAATAACAGCGAGGTGATTACTTTGAGCGGCGAACAACATTCGGAACGTCGACAGCTTTCCAGTAGCAACGAACTCCTCTGTGTATTATGTATTCAGGAAAATTCTCCCCAGAGTGATCTTCAGTATTGACATCGTTTGCTGGTCGAGCAGGATTTGAAGGTCCTGGTTTGTCACCCTTGTTCTTTGTAGAGTTGAAACAGTCTTCTTCTACTTCTTGAAGAGCATAAGACGAGTCACAATCTTCAGAATTTTCAGGATGTATTTCCCAGTCTTCAGGATGAAGAGACTCATTGTCAGCGACACTTTCTGAGTCGGTTGCAGGATCATCTTCCCCTTCATCTTCAAAAATGGCATTTATGTGATAATAACCATCTTCAGGATTATTAATCTTGGCAGATGCATTGAAGCCGAAACCTTCAGTAATTTCAGGCTGCTGAGAAAATTGACAGGGCTGATAAACCTCTTCTGGTTGACCATTATATTCAAAGGAATCTCCCCATCCAGTTGGTTGGATATCCTCAATCGCAATCTTGTAACTTTCAGGTGATGTATATTTCACCATATAATCATATTTTCCACTTGGTTGTCCCAAGGTGTCCCAGATCTCTGCTGGAATAGGCTCAGTTTCATTGCCTTTGGATTTCTCTGACGGAGGATATGGTTCTTCCTGAGATATGTATCCCGAGTCATTGAGATAACATTTCCATTCTTCTTCAGGATCGGGTAGACCTTCTTCGATGCATTCTTCGATAAGGACATTAACCTCTTGAGGAATTGGGTTAAGGAATCCTCCATTAATGAATGTTTCTTTGATCGGACGAAGGGTTTCATCCTTCTTGGTGCAGTTTGAGAATGTTGGTGAACATCCGAGACCTGCTCTGGTTTCATTCTTGGTAGGGATCACAACTTGCCCCCAGCCAGTGGTAGTTCCATCTTTCACTACTTTCAATGCCTCTTTGTAAGAAGAGATTGACGCTTTCTTTTTGGAAGATTCGTCTTCTAAAGAGAGACCTTGGAACTGAGTTCCTTCCTCATTATCGGCACTTATGAAAGAGAAATTGGATAAATGACTCACCATCAAGGCTTGTTCTCCACTTATCGTTACCAATTTTCCATTTGTTACAAATTTTAACTTTTGGTGGAGCGTAGAAGTTACTGCCCCTGCTTCATGGATCCATGGTCGTCCTAACAGACAGCTATAAGAAGCTTGAATGTCCATGACCTGGAAGGTGATTTGAAATGTATGTGGACCAATTGTCATGGGAAGGTTGACCTCGCCGATAACAGATTTTCGCGATCCATCAAATGCTTTGACAACTACACCACTGAACTTCATAGGCATTCCTTGGTAAGACAAACGAGCAAGAGTCGTCTTTGGCATCACATTCAAGGAAGATCCGGTGTCTACCAATACATTGGACAAAGAGTCTGACTGACAGTTCATAGAAATGTGTAAAGCAAGATTGTGATTTCTACCCTCCTCGGGGAGTTCTTCATCACAGAAGCTTAAATTGTTACAGGCTGTTATGTTGGCTATTATCCCATCAAAGTGGTCAACAGTCACATCATGATCTACAAAAGCTTGATCCAAAACTCTCATCAGGGCTTCCCTGTGTGCTTCAGAGTTTAACAGCAATGAAAGTATTGAGATTTTTGAAGGAGTCTGCATAAGCTGATCCACAATCTTGTATTCACTTCTTTTGATAAGCTTCAAAATTTCATCAAAATCAGGGTTGACATTGGTTCCACTGGATTGACCAACATCAGTGTTTGTATTACTGACAGGAGTTTCCACAGGATTCCCTGCTGGTGTACTGATAGAATTTTGTCCGGTCGCAGGAGCAACAGGAACCTTCGGCTTGTTGTAAGTAACTTCCATGCGCTCAGGCATGTTGAAATGAGGAACGATGACGTTAACTGTAGGCATTTCCGAGTTGATATCTGAGACTAAAAGCTCATGCGGATAACATCCTATCATGTTAACTTCATTTTCATCCCTATTTCTGTAGATCTCAATAGTACCATTATCTAGCAAAACTTGGAGATCTCTTCTCACAATCGAACATCCATGAGAATCTACACAACATATACTACAGGAACCATAGTGATGCTGGCGAAAATTCTGCCCTCGACAGAGAGTGGCGTGCATTTGTACCAAATTGGCTCTTGAGAAATTGATATTATAGACTCGATATGGACCAGGACATCCATACACCATGTTTACAACATGCCCTCCATGATTGGGCAGCGGATTTTCTTGCACATTTGGATTCAAATTTCTGAAAGAGAGGAGATTAGATCTTACCAACCTCTGAACTTCATGTTTCAAAGCTATGCAATGCTCAAGATCATGGCCAGGTGCTCCTTGATGATAAGGGCATGAGACCTCAGCTTTGTACCACCATGGGAGTTTCTCAGGTACTGGTGGTGGCGCTTTAGTCTGAACAAGACCTCTTTCAATCAAAGCAGGGTACAATTCTGTGTAAGTCATTGGAATCGGATCAAACTGTGGAGCTCTTTGTACACGGTTCTGATTATTGCTAAACTGCTGAGCCTGTTGTCGAGGCTGTTGTTGTTGAAACTGCGGAGTAAATCCCGGATTCGGTGTTGTATTAACGGCTGGTGCGATAGCAGCTACCTGTCGTTGACGATTAACATTTCCTCTTGGCTTTCCTTGGGACACCATGTCAACACTTTGTTCTTTCTTCTTTGGGAAACCACTTCCAAACTTTTTGGTTCCGCTTGAAGATCCACCTTCTTTAGTTAGACGTCCGGTTCGGACTCCTTCTTCTAGACGCATCCCCATGTTTACCATTTCGGTGAAATCACTTGGAGCACTAGCAATCATGCGTTCATAGTAAAACGGACTGAGAGTATTCAAGAAGATCTTTGTCATCTCTTTTTCTTTTAACGGTGGATTAATCTGAGCAGCAGTTTCTCTCCATCGTTGGGCATACTCTTTGAAAGTTTCATGGTCTTTCTGAGCCATGGATCGAAGCTGATCTCTGTCTGGAGCCATATCTGAGTTATACTTGTATTGTCGGACAAAGGCCTCGCCTAAGTCATTGAAAGTTCGAATATTAGTGCTATCCAAGCCTGTGTACCACTTCAGTGCTGCACCAGTCAAACTGTCTTGAAAGTAATGGATAAGCAACTGATGATTATCTGCATAAGTAGACATCTTCCTGGCATACATCACAAGATGACTTTGTGGACAAGAACTTCCTTTGTATTTCTCAAAGTCAGGGACCTTGAATTTAGCTGGTATTTGTACACTGGGAACCAAACATAGCTCCTGGGCATTCTTTCCAAACAAATCTTTTCCACGAATAGCTTTGACTTCCAGCTGAATCTTGTTGAACTGCTCTTGGAGATCTCCTACAAGATTACGCTGATTTGTGCTATCACCTTGATCATGATAAATCTCATTGCCATCATAAGGAACAGTGTGAACCGTAGGAGTCGGAACTGTCATAGTGGGCTGAGAAAGTGCCATAGTGACTTGAGAAAAAGTTACCCCCTGATTTGGAGTGAACTGTGAACTTTGTGCAGCAGGCGCTTCAGTTGTAGCTGTTTGAACCCCAGAGAAATTATGGCGGAATCCTGTACCAAAGCTGAAAGGCGTGCCCCAACCTTCTGGCATGGAGAAAGATGGAATACCGAATGCAACTGTAGAAACTGGAGTAGTGACTTCAGATGTTACCGTTGCTTGACTGTTGGGTGGCGGCGGCTGATTCTGTGCGGCCATTAAGGAGTCAACCAGAGTAGTGAGACTTTCCAACTTTTCCTGAAGGGTGGTCACCGTACCACGAAGCTCAATATTCTCTTGTTCAGAGTGTTCCATTACTCTTCTTCTGCTTGAACGAGTATTGTATCTGTGATCTGATTGCGAGCGTGGTCGAGAAACTTTGAGACGCGACAGCTTGACGATCTATTGGAGAAAGATCCAAAAGATGAGACTCTATACAACAGACTCGATATGCAGAATGATGTATGCAAAAAGAAATTTATGATTTTTCCAAACATTTTAAAGATTATTTCCTTGCAAACATTTGAACATAAACTATTCTTTATTCATTCATTTTTTATTACAATAATGGGAAATGTTACAACATTGGAGCGTAGCTCCTTACAGAATCAAATGATACATGAAAATTTAAATAAATCCTAAGCATCTTCATCAGACGAAGAACCAAATGCATTGTGCAACTTGAGCTTCATGATTTCTTTCCCATAGCGAGCTTTCAACTCGGCCTTTTCAGCTCTCAGCTTGTCAACCACATTCTTCCAATTGTCAGGTATCGGAGCGTTGCTTGTTGAGCCTTCAAGCTTTTTCTTGCTTTCTTTGATGTATCTTCTGATTGCGGCATCTTTCCGACGGATCTTCTCATCTTTGTTCATGAGCCATCCATCCTGATAATAGAGAGTTTCTTCGTGTTCTTTCACTTGTTTCTTCAACTTTCTATTTTCCACATCAGTTCTTCGAAACTTTTCTTTCCAAGCGTCTTTCTCTATCCTCATCTTGGTCAAAGTGTCTTGGTATTCCTCCATAGTGGGAATGTTGGGTCGTTGAGGCACCACAGGGAACATGGGTTTTTCATAATCATAAGGCATTTGAAACTCCCTTGCTCTTTTCCTTACCCAACAGGTGTAGGCGCTCGTAGCGATACAGTTCTTTGTCTCACCTTTTTCTTTCCATCGGATGTCGTACCAGGCTTTCACCATTTTTGTTTTCAACCCTTGAGGATCATTTCCTTCCTGATAGAAGTAGCTTTCCACTGTAGGTCCAATGGGTTTAGTTGAATTTGCATATCCGAGTTGTCGTCGGGCTAGGACTGGATTGTAGTTAATTCCTCCTTGTGTACCAATGAGGGGTACGTTGGCGAATTCTCCACAGCTTTCAATGGTTTCTGTACCGCAGCGAGCCAAGGTATACCACTGAATATCATTATTAGTAAGAGACATAAGTCTTTGAGACCATCGCAAACCTTCCCGGTTTTCCGTGAAAATGGGAGACTTAGGTAAGTGTGAAACAATCCATTTGAATAACAGAGGTGCACAACATACAATAATTCCACCACCTTGGTGATTCCTATGATGGACGGAGAAATACATGTCACCAAGCAGAGTCGGAACGGGATTTCCATTCAAAAAGACCTTTATGGCATTGATATCAACGAAGTCGTCGATATTGGGAAACAAAACCAACCCATAGATGAGCAAGGCTAGTACAGCTTCAAAAGCTATCATGCTACCAGTTTCGATGAAGTCAAAGGCTTTCTTTATTAGAAACTGTGAAGGCAAACCTGGAAGGTTTCCTTTGGTAGTCCAATTACTCTCTATTTCAGATTTCTTCAGGTGAGTCCCTGTTGCAATGACTGGTGACTTAGGAATGGCTTCCAAACCATTGAAAGGTATTTTGTCAGACACAGGAATACCCAAAAGATTGGCATATTCTTCCAAGGTTGGTACCAACTGATAGTCTGGAAAGGTAAAACACCGGTAGACGGGATCATAAAACTGAACCAGAGTTTTGAGAAGCCCTTCATCAACATGAGTGTTCAAGATAGGCAAAAGCTTTCCATGGCTTTTCCTAAAATCAGAAGGATCTTGTACGAAAGATGCTAACTCTTTCAGTCTTTCCACATTAGGCTCTTTGAAACCGTACCTCTTGGTATACCTTTTTTCCATAACTTAACCCTATAATGTTTGCAAAGAAAATTCTCTAAATTTTCGGAAAAATCATGTTTTTATGGAAAAAGATTTTTTTATTTTTTATGGATGTATGAATGCGTGGATGCATGGATGCCACATATTCAAACATGGTAAAGCAAACATGGTAGTTCAAACATGGTAACACATACATGGTAATACAGACATGGTAATGGCAATACATGGTACACACAGGTTCAAAGGTCCAGCGTCACGAGCATGAGGTCAGAGAACCAAAAATGGGATAGTTCTAGTTAATCACCTGCAAAACATGTTCTACTGATACGTCAGAGTCTACATTTTTCTTTCGGATATTACCGGCTTTCCACAATTAAACTCATGAGCCAGTAATATTCTCAAGAAAAACTCGTCTGAGTGTGGTTCTCCGCATGACAACTAATCCAAGTCTTCACCTGAATAGTTTCTGCACCACAACCTAATAAGGCCAGGATGGGTTGGGGTTCTACGGTCTCTCAGCTTCTACAGTTCAATGAAAGCAATAATGTCTTCGCAATTAACTCGCTAAACATATATTACAAACAAGGAACCTCCACTGAGCGGAAGGATTCTCACGTGCGCCTGCACATGACTATACCCTCCACCTAATTTCTTATGTGTACTTAATCCGGGTTAGGATTTGTCCATAATGTATCACTTGTAACAGAACCACACAAGTAACAGAACCAAAGAACCAAACAAGTAACAAGAATAAAATAAAAACAAAATAAATAGAAATAACCCTTCCTTTGGAAACAATAAAAAGATGGTCCCCAGTGAAGTCGCCATTTTTCTGTCGCGGGGAAAAATCGTTGTCTTTTTTCGGGATGAGACACCTGATGCCTTCTTTGGGCTCGAGTGCTCAAAAAATGATTTTTCTTTTGTACGGACCAAACTTTTTATTGTTTCCAAAAGAGGAAAAGGAAAAAAGTTGCAATAACCTTAAAAGTGGGGGAGAGATCTTGGGTAAGAGGGTTGGTTATACGAAGGGAAGGTATTAGCACCCAACGTATCTATAGTACTCTATAGGTTTCTTTGTTTTATTTATTCCATTCTTGTTATGGTGGAGGTTCTTGTGAAATAGGTGGGACCTAAGGTGTTTGTTTGATTATGCTCGCAAAGATAATCGCGATCCTCTGCATACATATCCCCTAGAGGGAATCAGAGCATCTGTAGCTCGGGGTCTACGGGTGCTAAGGTTTGAATGGTTTTTTTTGTTTTGTTTTGCTCGCCAAGGATCGACCTTGTGCCTACGTATTCTCAAAGGGATGTTGAGAAAGTCAGAGCAATCGTAGTTCCCACTTATGCTAGTGGAAGCAAAGGAAAATAGACAAATGTCGTCTAAATGCTAGATGTATCTAATCTATATCATCACATACATCTGTTTGTTTTTGTTTGAAAATCTTTTCATTATAAGCCCGGGGCCATGCCACTTAGGGTGCTTAGAATGATAAAGATGTTTTTGTTGTTTAACCAGCCTTGTGGCAAAAACTTTCAATGAAGTCAGCCTTGTGACAAAAAGTTTTAATTAATCAGCCAGCCTCGTGGCAAAAGTTTCAATGAAGTCAGCCTTGTGACAAAAACTTTGATTAATCATCCAGTACGGTGGTAAAACAGTTTGATTGATTAGCCAGCCTTGTGGCAAAAAGAAATTTGATTGATTAGCCAGCCTTGTGGCAAAAAAAAAAGTTGGATTGATTAGCCAGCCTTGTGGCAAAAAAAGTTTGATTGATTAGCCAGCCTTGTGGCAAAAAAGTTTGATTGATTGATTGTTTGTGATGATATAGAAGAGATACTCCTATCATAGAGATGATAAATGTCTAATCTCCTAGGGTTTTTTGATTTGGATATTGGGGATGCTTATAAGAAGCCCGTGGGTCCTTGTACGAAGCCCAAGAGGAGGCTATCCGAGGGTCCTTGCATTGTAAGCCCAAGAGGAGGCTATGGGAGGGACAATCCAGGGTCCTTGCATTGTAAGCCCAAGAGGAGGCTATGGGAGGGTCACTCGTTTGTACAAAGCCCAAGGGGAGGCATGGTATAGTTGGTCTGAGCTCTTAGAGCGATTTCACCGGGAAACCATACTCTATGTCCTAACCTAAACTAGTGGAGATTCTTTGCATGAAGCCCAATAGGAGGCTATGGGGAACCTAGTGTTGTACTAAGTTAAACAAGTATATAACACAATCACAAGTATGAACAAGTACAAACAAATATGCACAAGTACATGAACAAATATGAACAGTTATATGAACAGTTATATATAACAAAGTGTGTGTATATAATGGAGTTTATGGAGGAAATATACCTGTAAGCATGATCCATTTGTTTACACAGGGGCTCGGGACTTACACTCGGGAAGAGGTCCGCTTGAGTTTATTCAAAGTTATGTAAACAGGTTTTTACAAAGGGCTTGGGACTTATACCTACATGGAGGCCCATGGTATATTTTTGGGAAGATTTAAAGAAAAACCTTCATTTTTGATTTGTTATTCAAAGTTAAATATAAACTGATCGAGGTATGTACAAAAAAGTGCGTGTGCAATGAAATACCTAATTTCATGTACAGGAATGGGTATGTACAAGAGGGCTTGGGACTTATACCTACGTGGAGGCCCGTGTTTTATTTACAAAACATGGTTGATTGTTTTTATTTACAGACGCGAGGTTTCGCTTTTGTAAAACTGTTTGAAAGTTTGTTTTGAAAGTTTATTCTGTTTGAAGAAAAACTGTACAAAAAAGAAAAAGGAGTGGGACTTACACTCTCTAATATTCGAGAGGCCCCTGTTTTATTTTCATAAAACAGGGTGGATAGTTTTGAAAAAAAGATGTGAGATTTATTGTTTTAAAAACAGTTTGAAAAGTATTGTTTTGAAAAAGTTTTCTGTACAAAGAAAAACTGTAAAAGGAAAAAAAAAAAAAGGGTCTTATACTCTCTAATATTCGAGAGGCCCCACTTCGTTTTGAAAATCAATTGATCAATTAAAAAGATTTAATCAAAAAGAAGTGGTTTATCGTTTTGAAAAGAATCGCGATCGCTCGTTTTAAAATGATTTGAATATGAGAAAAATTAACTTAATTAAGTTGAAAACAAGTTTTAATGCTTAATTAAGACCTAAGTGATTAGGGTTTGATCACAAAAAATATTTACAAGTAATTAAGTTTGAAAAAATCAAATAAAACAATATTTAAAGTATTTGAAAATACCTAAAAACATGTCATTTTAAACCTAATTAAAAGTATATTAAATAAATCTTTTTTTTGTGATTTTTTTTAATATTGTCAAAATATGTATATTAAATAAGAAGTGTTTAAAAAATGAAGAAAAAATAAGTTATTTTGATGGGTTAAATTAATTGGTGAAGTTGTGAAGAAAATAGAGAAAAATAGTGTCAAAAAATAAGGTTTTGTCTTCACAAGGGCTTGAACCCACGCCCTGAGGTTCACTACTCAAAACAACAACCAACTGAGCTGCGCGTGCAGCTTGTTTATGATACGCTTCCATTCAATTATATTTTCAAACAAATATTTGAAATTTCCAAACCAAAAACGCGCCAAGAACACAACCCTAACTGAATTTTGAATTTCATCAAATCTGTGTTGTTTTGATCAGGTAAAGGGTCTATTCCACTTGGTTTTTCACGACGAACATGATGATGACCTTTAATTTCATTTATTTTTGCTCTAAGGTGATCAATTTTGTGATGAACACTAAGAACCCTAATTCTGAGTTTCAATCTGAAATCGTGTATAATTGATGAATTGTGAAATTGATTGAGGGCTATTGATCAGTGATAGTGCAGAAACAAGATAGCAACTCAATTTTTCATTTATGATGCATGTATGTATGAGTTTTGAAGTTCAAGAGAGCTTACCTTCAAAAACGGCCAACTGAGAATCGAATTCTGCAATAGAGGTGTTACAGAAGTTGTTTGATGATCTGGATAGCTTCAATGGACCTTATGGAAGGTGTCTGGATGCTTGGAACCATCTGAATTCATCTGAGCATAGCCATGGTACCCGACCTGCATAAGCTTCAAGAGTGAATCGAATTTGAAGATGGAGGTGTTTCAGGTTATGGATGATGATTGGTATAGCTCATATATGATATATGGAATGTGTTTGAAGCATTAGTTTGGACAGAAATGAGCTTGTGTGGATTTTGGCATGATAAGGCTCATTTGATGTTCATATGGAGGTTGAAAAGTGAATCTGAGTTTTGGGGTGATTTGGGGTGTGTGAGTGGTTCAAACACATCCCATATGATGTTTATGAGTTGTTAGAACCATCACTTTGGCCATAACTTCAATGATTTGGAGGTTGAGTTTTCTACCTCTTTGAAAACTATGAAACTTGCAATTCAAGAAAGAAGAGAGAAAACCTATAATTGTGAGGTTTTGGTGTGAATTGAAGAGTGATTTGAACCTCTATTTATAGGCCAAGGATTCTGAATGAAGAGCTCTTGCAAGTTGCTTCAAGAATGATGATTTGGCTTAAGAGATAAAATGGAATCTTTCACATTAAATGCAAATGGTTAAAGTAACTAAACCATGGTTATTTTGGCCAAGCTTCTTATCTCTTTCCTATCTGATCTTAAACCAGAAAATATCTCTCAATCATTGCTTTGGTGTGTCATCACTTGAATTATAGGTCATGTAGTCTTGAAACTTAGTGAAAAATGGTGAAAATTCAAGTGAAAATGATCACTAAATGCATAATTCAAAACCATAGCTACACTCCATATTTTTTCATGCTCTTGGACATTTTGGAAAGCTCATGTTGCATACTTCAAAACCCTAGTTGAAAGTTTCTTCAAGACCTTTAAGGAAATGGGTGAAAAAGATCCATGAACTTTGAGAAAAATGAGATTTCAAGTGAAGTTTTCAAAAAGTACCAACTTTGAAGCACCATATCTCTTAAATGGTTGATCTTATGGAAAAAAATTATATGTGTCAAAGTTGTTTATTGGATCAAAATCTACAACTTTCATGTTGGAAGTTTTTTTCAGTTTGTAGGTGAAATTTTGAGAAATTCCCTTCCAAAGTTTGGAAAAAACCATTGAAAAACTCTTAGAAATTTTTCTAAGTATGAAAAGTCAAACTTTTGACTTTTGATTCTTGATTGATTTTCTTGATTTTCCTTGATCAAATGACTTCATATATCATATATTGATGATTCAAAACTTCAAAAGTCATGGTTGACCAAAATTCCCCAAAAGTCAATGGTGATCTTGTACAGTTGACTTTTTCAAACGAATCGCGTTTCTGGAGATTTCAAATGAAACAGGCTATCCTCACCAAATGAATAGTATGAATGGATCATATTGAGGCATTAGAGGATATTGAGCCATGGTTTGAGTTGTGGCACCATGTCCTGATTAAAAAGTCAGTGGTTCAGTGAATTAGGTCAAAAACCCTAATTGTCGACCTGATGAAATTGATGCCTGTAGGTCTTGAATTGAGATGTAATTTCCATTGTATATTGTCATAGGGATTATTTGAGGATGATTGAAACCTTTGATTGACTTCCTGGGGATTTTTAGGGTTTCCCAAATGTGATCCCTGATTTCAGTCCCTGATAGTTCAAAAACCCTGATCTGAGGATTTGTCTGATCAATCTTTGTGCAGAAGATGTTATGAGCCAATGGATTAAGTCAAAATGATGCACTTGGGGTCTTGAGGTCATGTCCCAAGTCATTATGTCAATCTCTGAGCAAAAGTCAGGAGTATGCTATCTTCAGTCAAAACCCTAATCTGGTTGGTTCAGAGCCTCTGAGCCTGTTGAGATGGATTTCTGAGGACCAAATGTTGATTGTTGATGAAGATGATTCATTTGAAATGAAAGGAGAACAAAACCCTAATTGATTGTTACTTGTACTGATGAGTGATTTCTTGATTAAACCCTGCTAAGCACAAGTAGCAAACACAAGCTATGCAATTTGTTAGAGATGCAAATGATGCATATGCAAATGGTATGAGGTGGTATCTTAGGTCAAAAATTGGGGTATGACACCTCCCTCTACAGTTGGAAACATGTATGGGTGTGAGACTCTGTAGTACTAGGAGATGTACCCTTCGGCACATCTCCAGACGTGCTCTGCTAGCGTCGCATGTGGCTCCTCAGGGACCATGTAGTCTACAAAGACCTCATATAACTGCCTGCGGGTCATGGCGATAGGAGCTGAGACATTAGGATGGCGAGGTATCGTCTGCTCATATCCAAATTGCGGAAGTCTTCCGTATGTGCATCTACGGAACAAAACAATGTTAAACAAAAAAATGGGTGCTTTCGGAGATGCATCTACGGAAACACGAGGGCAGTTTTGTCAATTCGGTGGTGCGCCTCATACTATGGGATGGGTTAAGAAATTTCCTAGATTTATTAAAATTGAAAATAAACTCAATCTTTTATTTATAAAAAAATACATAAATAAATCTAGGGTTAAATACGTTTTTGGTCCCTATAAATATTGCAGTTTTATTTTTAGTCCCTCCTGGGTTTTGGCAACGGTTTTAGCTGGTCCCCAAAAACTTATTTAACCCATAAATCTATCTTGGACAAAAAACCCTAACTGTACACCCAAAACCATGACGAAGTTCCGCAACTTTCTCAAATCCAAAGAAGGCTTCAAAATCCTTTCTGGTTTCTACAAGAAAGCAAAGTTTCATAAGAAAGCAAAACTATCTGGTCTCAATGCTAATGGACTAACACACATGACGATGCTGAAATGTCAACTGTAGGAGTTGGCTGTCGTGAGGAAAATGCGAAGTGTAGAGATTGTAGCGGAGATTGCTTAACATCGCCGTAGGATAGTGTTGTTGGAAAGAGAGCTGAAGGAGGCGGTTGAAATATTCACAACACCAAAACTTAAAATGCACCTCTCTACGGGGAATGAATCGCATAAAAATTTTCAAAATCCAAAAGCAAGAATTGAAATTACTCCACAAACATTAACCAATTTGAAAGTTGAGAGTGCCATTGAGCTGTTGAATCTGCCGGCGCCATCGAATTCGCTTGGGATAGAGATCTCTTTGTTGGCGTATTTAAGAATGTCATCTAATCCATGTCTCAACAAAAACCAAATTCATGAGCTATTCCATAGTTGAATTAAGTTTTCTTAAAAAAAATGTAATGGTTGATTCACCATTTACCACCACATTCTAATTTTGCTTTTGATTTTTTCTTACCATTAATTTCTTTTGTTTTTAAATTTTGTGTGCAGAAAATAAATTAGAAAAATAGATGAGATTTGAATTTAATTGATGATCTAACTGATATTGTTATTAGTGATAAAGATGATAATGAGTTAAGAGTTCCTTGATTTCAAATGGTAAAGTTCATATTTTCTTGATTTTTTTTTGTTTTTATTTGGGTATGCTTCTATTGTTTACTGTGTAAAGAACACAAAGTCAGGCAAAAGAAAGAAGATGATGACAAGGTGTCACGTAGAATATTACGCATGCAAAAATAAACACCGTTAGTGAGTATCAAATGAAAAACACTTATATGATACATTTTTAATAATAAAGGGATCAAATTGTCCCTTTTAAAAGATAAAGACTAAAATAAACCCATATGCATAGTTAAGGAAAAAAATATTTAGCCTAAAAAAAATAGAGAATATCTTATCCCACCCCTTGGTTCTCTCTTACACCATGCGAGTTCCCTAAAATAACCCCTGCTTCGGTAGATGTATCTCCGAAAGCACCCACCTTTTTTGTTTAAAGTTGTTTTGTTCCGTAGATGCACATACAGAAGCTTCCGTAGATGCACCTATGGACGCATTTGATATTATATTCGTGCCGGAATCTTCTCCTCCCTAATTCTTCACTTTTCTCATTCCAAATACTCAAACTCTCCAAACCTCAAAAATAAAACTTCCACAAAACTTGTTTTCTTTCTCTCGAGTTTGGCCGATAACGTCAACATCAACTATCAACGCATTCCAACAACTTTAAAGTATTTGTAATAGAGTTAGAATTCAATTTTTAGGTGTAGAAATGATTTGATAGTTTTAGAGATATAGTTTAGAGACAATGTAGGTACTGTTTGATGTGTAAAACGGATGATCAAGCCACCAAAATGGGGTTTTTAATCCTCTGCATGAGTGACCAGACGCCATTGTTGCATTTTTGAGGTTTCAGAACCTTTCATAGATTCATATACGTAAGAATGAAACGTTGGGTCATTCCATAGATGCACATACGGAAGAAACCCAAATTTTTGAAACGTAAGGTACTTTCGTAGATGCATCTACGGAAGAACATATTTTTTCTTTCCTTCTTATAACTATAAAGTATCTAACTCGATTTTATTTGTATCACAATGCAGACATTATGACCGACCATCCAGACTGCATTATACATGGGAGGATTGCACAACATGCATCCGTACGGCGTGAACGAATGTCAAGCCTGTAGTGGATGGTATGATTAGGTTGACAGATGAGGCATTTTTGTACCACCAACATCGTGCTAGGACAGGTGGGGCACTTGACGGTAGAGGCAGACTAGGCAGCAGATGGCATGGTGGACGCAGAGGCGGAGGCGGGGCTAGAGGCAGAGGAGAGGCGTAGGATGATGTCTGACACACACAGTAGTGATACCTGTGATTTTTTTTATATCTGCATTTTGATTTCATTTATGTATGTTACTTTGATTATATATTCGACATGTTGGACGGCGATTTATACGATGTATTTTTTTATGTGCTATTTACTATTGTCTTTAAATTGCATTACTTTAATTTACTATAATTTGGTTTTCCCTTTTTGTTGTAAAAATTGAGTTTTGGAGTGAAATGTATGTGATTTAAAAAGATTGCAGAATGTTTTGTAGGTACATCTATGGAACACTCTATTTTTAACACGTTTCTTAGATGTACTTACGGAAAGAAACAACTTTTTTGAAAAAAAAAGGTGCTTCCAAATGTGCATATACGCAAGTATGGGGCATAATTAGAATTTCGCCACGTGGCTAAGAGATTCAAGAGGTTGAAATTTTCTTTAAAAATATATAAATTTTTATTTTCGAGAAAGAAAAAAATACGATTTTTACTTTTGAAAAGAAAGTTTCTCAACACACTCCATAGGTCTCTTATACACCACGCAAATTTACATTTTTGCCCCATACTTCCGTAGATACACATCCGGAAGCACCCCATTTTAAAAAAATATTGATTCCTTCTGTAGATGCATCTACGGAAGCATATAAAATAAAAGAAAACACAGTTAACTTCACCTTATTTTCATTTTAATAATACTTTCGTAGATGCATCTACGGAATGTGGTGAAATAGAGTGTTCTGTAAGTGCATCTACGAAATAGTCTGTTTTTTTTAATTCATGTCATTTTCATGACGAAACTCCATTTTTAAAGACATACATTTTCAGATTCAATAATGCAATTTAAAGACAACAATAGGTAGACCAATAAAAATACAATATATAAATAATGTCGGTCAAAGTGTCGAGTACATCATCAAATACAAACAAAAATAAAATATAAATACATCATCAAATATAACTACTGAGTATGTCGGACGTCGTCCTGCGTACCATCATGCGCATCCCCTCCGAATCCACGAAAGGATCTGCTGGCTCTACCCCTAGCATCAAGTGTCCCACGGGTCCTGGCACGATGTCGACGGTACAAAAATACATTCTCTGTCATCCTGATCATATCATCCAGCACACGCCTAGAAGCAGTACCCTCAAGGAATAAATCCTCTGCAATGGATCTGATGCCCCTATCAGCTATCTGACGACACAGAGGAAGAAGATCCTCAGTGTGGTCTAACCGAGCCTAATGCGCACAGAGAATCTCCTCGTGGGCTGGTCTGGGAGGACCTCCCTTTGTAGCTGGAAGCATGTATGGATGTGAGGCTCTATAGTACCATGTGATGTACCCCTCGGCACAGCTCCAGTCGTGCTCTGCTAGCGTCGCCCGTGCCTCCTCAGGGACCATGTGATATCCCCAATCTGCAAAGACCTTATCTAACTTCCTGTGGGTCACGGCGATGGGAGCTGAAACATGAGGATCGCGAGGTATCGTCTGCTCATATCCAAACTGACGCATGACGTGCTCCAGAAGGTAGCGTACAACAATGGTCGAGCTGGCGGCCAACTATCCAGAATACAGAGCTATCTCGTCAAACAGAACCGCCACCCAGTGCTCATCATAGCAGCAGTACCTGATGTCCTCAACATCCATACGGTCAAGAGCGCGCCTGTAGGGATCCGATACCTGGTTCCCTCTAAGGGGGTGAAAGCACTAGCACGTGGCATGACCTCTTTGTACTCCTCTACCTCTCCCCAGCCAATAATGTCTGGGAAGTGCTGTAGTATCCAACCTTGAAAAAAAAACACGGTTATTTTCAAGTACAATAAAAAAACTATAAAAAAAGTAGAAAAATGTAAGATTGTTACTAGCAAAAGAGTACAGCTGCCTGCAACTGTCCTTGCCTTCCACATGAATCCCTCTGCAAGTCTATGATAATTGTACGCCAGTACAGCCGATCCCCAATTGTACTCATGGATTCGTGCTATATTCGATAAGTACGTCAGGTAGACGATGTCTATATACGTCGAGCTCGTGTCCACAAAGAGATAAGTGCCTATCAAATATAAGAAGTAGCATCTTAATGTCCGCTCTCTGTGTGTAGCCTGCTCCAACTCATCCCCCTCATCCTGCAGTGCCGCAGTGAGCTCCGTATTATACTGTCTCGGCAGGAATCTAAACCTGACATAGGCCCCTCGTGTCCTCTCCACCTCGTTAAGAGCGTCATCGGGATCAGCCCCCAGCTCAGCAATCAACATCTCTTGAGCTTCCGCCTTCGTCAGCCTACTGTGACAAAGGAGGGTACCCTTGATAGGTAGATGAAGTAGGCATGCCACATCATCTAGGGTGATGGTAATCTCACCGTGGGTAGATGAAATGAGGATGTCTCAGGATGCCATCTCTCCGCAAAGGCCGCAAGCATACATTATGTATGGTATCGTAGCCGAGCATGCAGAGGTCCCTCATGCATGAAGCTGCAAGTACCTTCTGAAACCATGGCTCGTCAGGCTGCGCGAGATCTTTAATCTTCCGCCCATGGTTGTAGAACCTCTGGGGATTCCTACTCTGAAATTTTTAAAAACTTAAAACGGTTAGTAATAAGCAAGGTAAAAAATGACGCAAATAAAAGGTAATTAACAAATAAAATGTACCTCTCCATCCCATATACGTCTAGTTGCATGCTCGTCATACCTGTCAAAAGGAATGCGTCTACAAGACCCCTAGGGTACCAAATAGGCTCTGACACCGGCTCATCCTCGTGGCCCTGCGTAGGTGGCACGTCAGGAGTAGAAGTAGAAGTAGTGCCACGACGACGTCTGCGGGGTGATGGCATCTGTGAGGAACCCTCAGGATCATCCCGAGGCCTCCGTGGTGCAGTAGTAGAGGGGGCAGGAGATGGTGTCATACGGTGAACTGACTTTTAAATCGAAATGTTGCGGATAGCAAGAGTCGCCACCGACTTTTATTTTATCCAATTGGAAAGGCTAAAAGAACAGGAAAAAACCTTTTGAAAGATTTTGAGTTCGGGGGGTAATTATGCAAAGAGAAGGTGTAAGGCACCCTTTGCATCCATGGTTTTCCATGGGCTCTTAATTGCTTAGCTCGCTTTTGTATTGTTTGAAAAGTTTGAACTGTTTGAAGAGATTTTCGAAGAAGAACTTTAGCTTGTAAATAAGCGTAGTCTTTTTGAATTTGATTTGAAAAAGGAGGTGTAAAAAGATTTTGAATTTAGAGCAAGCAATTAGTAGCTACTACCCTAAGTTTGAAAAATCGTTCTTTTAGTCTTTCGGGCGAAAGGGTCTATCCATACCATGAGAAGGCAGGAAGTCTTTCAATTGGATGTTTGAAGGGTCATCGAGAATAATCGTTCGCCATAAGACTGTCCCATGCCATAAAGAGGGCAGGTAGTCTAAGGGAAAGATATAATAGTCATTTAAGTTTTAGGCAACAAGCAACAGAGAGGTTACCCTAAAGGTGTGTGGGTGCAACAATCACGTGGTTCAATTCGATTATATTTATCTTATAATTATAGTTATTCTAATTCTGTTAAAGGCTTGCACTCCCTAAGATTACTAACCACGCAGTTTAAAATTGCAGAAATTAAAGGCAAGAATTAAAACCTACACTATTACAATAAACACCTGCGGGGAGGGGGGAATTAAAATAGAAAATAAGAAATATAGATAATTAATTTAATTATCTTGATCTCCGCCCTTGATCTTCCTCGAACCTTGATTGACTCTAATCATCTGAGAATTAAACAGAACAATGATAGTGGTGAGTGTATTGACTATTTGAGGCAAACCCTATTTTGGGCAAAAGGAAAAAAGTAAAATAATATTTAAATAAAATAAAATAAGGATTGGAAACTTAGCTCTGAGGTGCGTAGTCGGAGAATCTTGACTAACCCTGAAAAATGAAGAAGAGAAAGGTAGAAAACTTTTTGTGGCAAATAAAAGGTATTGATAATAAATAAAAGAGGAATTATGTAATTAAAAATAAAAATAAATATATATATAAAAAAAAGTTAAAAAAAAACTTAGCTTTTGGTCGGGTGAAGCGCGTGGCTAAAGAACTGAAGTAACCCTGAAAATTTGCGCAAAGAAGAGAAGAAGTTTTTAGTGCATGAATGATCTACAAACCCTAAAAAAAGGTTTACAAACCCTACCTAACAGGTTTATTTAAGAAAACTTATTATGACCTACAAGGTTTGTAAGGCTGAAAGATGCATTAGTGGACAACACCTACCAATATCAGTGATCTTGATAAAACCAGGGTTTTAAGGCGTAGGGTTTAATTAGCCTAAAATAATCATTAACTAAAAAATAACTATTATTTTTATTATTATTTTTTATATTATAAAAAATCGGGTTTTTGATTAAAATAAATACATATAAAAGTATTATAAAAACTCAATCATTATATAAATAAAGATAAGTGAAAAAAAGAATTATAAAAGTAGTTATATAATAACAATAATAAATAAAATAAAATAAAAGAAAAATAAGATTTAGAAAACTTAGCTGGCTGGGCGCTGATCTGGTGTGGTTGCTCAATGGAGTGTATGGTAGACCTTCGCATCCTGGAGCCTTCTGATTCATCTTGGTGTTGATCAACGGTTGACGTGGGAAGATGCATTGTAATCTCGCACGGGGCAGCACCATAGGATCTGAACGCATACTTTTTCCAGAAAATTGATGAAAAATAATTCTAGAGCTGAGGATCGAACTCACTCAGTCTTAGCTATGGGACTTCGTACGTGGCCAACAGTGCTGCATTGATTAGTTGATAATGAAGTGAAACTAAAACATAATATATGATGCATACCCTCAATTTCAAACTTGCACGCGCGTGGCCCCATGTGAGCTTTGACTGGCCAATGCGACGCAGAGAGAGAGAGAGTTTGACCCGTTGACTGGCCAATCGCCTACGTTCCCCGTGCCATGCTGTCTCGTCTTCTACCTTTAATCAACACAAAAAATAGGCTACGTATTTGCTACGATTTAACCACGGAATCGCTGCAAACTTTTTGTAGCAGAACCGGCAAGAATTAAAACTTAAATATTTCACGTTAGAAAATAACCAAAACCACCCAGAACTCATATTTAAGGTCCTGCAACCTCATTAGAGAAGTCGTTTTTGACTGAAGCCCCTCGTAACCTCAAAAACGTAAGGTTTTTTAATCTTTGCCCTAACAATGGAAAGCACTTGCCCGACCATCAAAAACCGTGAATGAATGATCGAAATGCTTCTAAAACATCATATAAACACGTTAGCAACATTATTTTCAATTGAAACTGGATACATTTTAAAGAATAATCATGGACATGGTTTTGAAAAGAATGAATATGTATGCGGCTTACATGATGAGTATGGGGCCGTGTGCGATACTCTTCTCACCTTCTCTTACCTTCAGAACCAGACTAGATGGTTGAAAAGTCCCTGCACTGACCTGCCAATTGGAATTCGAAGATTCAAGTTTCAAGTGGATTTTTGAGCTTGGAAACCCTAGTCTTCACCTCTCCTTTTTCGTCCTCTATTATTCTGAATGTATTGCCCTTATATAGAAGACCTTATTAGGGTTAATATTTGGCTTGGTTTGCAAGAGAAAAGATTGGAGGAGATTTGATTCAAAATTGAATAAAAACTGTATATTTTTGCATTCAATCTTTCTCCATCAAGGGAAAACGAAATTTCCTTGATTTATGTGAATATTAGGTTTAATATTTGATTGGAAAAATAAATTCATGCATATCTTTCATATTTTCTATTATTTATTTTATTAAATTTGACTTTTAATGAATAAGAAATCAAATAAATAAAATAAATAATATAATCATGCATAAATGGGCTTTAGGAGTCTTGGACCATGTTAGAAATGGGTTTAGAACCAAAAAATTAGGCCCATTAAGCAATATCTTAAAAATCATCACTTTGCCTTCCATGCATTTTCCCAAAATCGACCGACTTGTGCAAGCCATAACTCCCTCATTTTTTATTGTATGGAAGTGTTCTTGAGCTATTTAGAAACCTTAGAGAGTCCTCTAACCAGTGTATTTGGTCTCATATCAAAATGATTTTCCATGCTCCTTGTGTGTCCTTTTGAAAAAAGTGACTTTTTGTTGACTTTTAGGTCAACTAGTCGATTATCAGTCATTTGGGCCATTGAGTGAGCAATCTTTTGAATCGGGACTTGAAACTTGGCATGAGGAAACTTTGACTCATATGAGAGGCCACGTAGTCCGCTTGAGGTGTCAGAAGTTCAGATTCCTTGATTAAATTAGAAACCCTAATTCAGAGGTTGTTGCTTAGGAGAGAGACTGCATGCTTCTTTCTTGTGCGTTTTTGAGCATTTGAAAGTCAGATGGATTGAAATATGAATGAATACGTTGGGCAAATTTTGGGGTATGACAGCTGCCCCTGTTCAATCTTCTTATACCTGAGGATGTAGATTGGCTTGTGTGCCTGTCGGAATCTGAAGGTAGAAGAGGATTGAACACTAGAATACCAAGAAATTTGCCCTTACTGATGGTGAAGGGACTTTTTGGAGACGGGCTTGAAGATGCCATCTGGGCAGAGTATTGTCGGAGATGGGCTTAGAGATTCCATCCAGCTTGATAGACTTGAGGGTCAGAATACGTCGTACGTTAGACTGTATCTGAAGGATATGCTTTAGGATGAGTCGTACGTTAGACTGAATCCACTGTATTGATGAGTGTCAAAGTAAGTCGTACGTTAGGCTATACTTTTGAGTCATACGTTAGACTGGGTCCAATTGCATCGTTAGATGTCTGGAAAACCGTGCGTTAGGCTGAAGGATGTGTCGTACGTTGCATCCTTAGATGTCTGGAAGACCGTGCGTTAGGTCGAAGAATGAGTCGTGCGTTAGACTAATCCAAATTGCATCCTCAGATGTCTGGAAGACCGTACGTCAGGTCGAAGAACAAGTCGTGCGTTAGACTAATCCGATTTGCATCCTCAGATGTCTGGAAAACCGTGCGTTAGGCTGAAATTTTTTGTATTGAGGAATATTTGTTGGAGATGGGCTTAAAGATGCCATCCAGATGTCGAGACTGAAGTGTTTGAGAAGTAGTTGTTTGAATGTTGATCGTATAGTAGATGAATTAGATTTTTGGAGAGTTGGTCGTGTCAGCACCGTTCGTAGTAACTGAATTAGACTTTGGAAGATGATCGTGTCTACACTGTTCGTGATGATAGAATTAGATCTTTGAAGGTCGATCGTGTCAGTACCGTTCGTAATACCTGAATTAGATCCTGGAAAGATGATCGTGTCTACACCGTTCGTGATGATAGAATTAAATTCTTTAAAGGTCGACCGTGTCAGCACCGTTCGTAGTAACCGAATTAGATCTTGGAGAGATAATCGTGTCTACATCGTTCGTGATGATAGAATTAGATTCTCTTGTCGTGTCAGCACTGTTCGTAGTAACTGAATTAGACTGGGAAGGTCAGTGATCGTGTCTACACCGTTCGTGATGATAGAATTAGATCTCTGAGAGTTGACCGTGTCAGTACCGTTCGTAGTAACTGAATTAGATCTTTGAAAATGATCGTGTCATTACCGTTCGTGGTAAATGAATTAGATCTTGGAAAGTTGGAGGTTTCGTTCATTTGTCTGTACCCGTATCCTGCAATAGGTATAGTTAGTCTTTACGCAATGTCATGATGCATGTATTATGTAATGAGTCCCTCAAAATAAATGAGAACTTTGTATGTTATGGATGAGTTCGTTACGAGGTAATGTATGCAATGTATGAATATGTTTATGACATATGATATGTGAATATGATTTATGTTGTCTTGATTAAGAAAATAAATCTATTTGTCTTTGATGTCTGATCTTATTTGAAGATGCTAAGCTGGGAATTTATGATTCTTGCTTGGGGATGATCAGTAACTTGATGGAATCTGATTGGGGACAAAAGTATTAGTAACCCATGTTGGAGAAGAGGTAGTGTTGAAGATGTAAACTCTGTTGGGGAGCCATGTCTTTGTCGGGACGGGAGCATTTGAAGGTATCTTCTTAAGGATTGCTCTGTGGGGATATGATCTTGTGGACCCGGGTCTGTGGGGAGACATGGGTGTCTTGAAAGTTGCCCCCAGTATTATAGTACTTGCCATTCATGGATTTGATTGATTAGGCCACACCACTGGGTATTGATCAAGATGTCTGACTGGACTTGCATAAATTTGCCCCTGCTAGTAGGAACTTGAAGTGATTCACCTCGCGAGGACTTTATGAAGTGTATATTGTAGGCGACATGCCCCTAGTAATCGTAAACTTAGGATGATGCCCCTGACTGTTTGGCTTTTGAGAGATTCTTGGAACCTTGACTTGATTGCCCCAGATTGATTGGGCAAAACATGTCATGCCCCTTGTATACGTAGGAGACATTGCTTCTCGGAGTAATCTTGTCTGTCGGGATAACTTCCACTCGTTAGTTGTACCCTGCGCAAGTTCTTTCTGATGCTAACATTTGAAATTATGTAGCAGAATTTGTTTAATAATGAATTCATGAGATGCAATGCATACATTTATCTTGAGTTTTGAAAAAACGTTAAAACAAAAGATGTAAAAACGTGATATTTGTAAAAACGTGGTATTCGTAACAATGTGATGTTTGTAAAAACGTGATATCAACTTAGCATTTTTGGTAACCTTAAGGAGTCAGGATACCTTTTTAGTGAGAGTATACTAACCATGCTTCAATTAGGACTTTCAAGGGTTGTAACGTGGCTTAGTTCACGATTTAAGAAACAAAGGATAAAGGCTCAAAGTTTATTTGTACCCACCCCTCTTCGTGATGTTCTTCGATCCTAAGCTCAGTTAATTTAACTTATGCATTCAGGTTCCAAGAGATTTCTAGATTTGCGCCTTTGATAATGTTGTTGGTTCGCAAGCAAGGAGAACTTTTGAGATGGCAGTCACTTCTTCCTTTTGGTAGTCACAACCTTGTGTTGTTCAGGAATTTATTGACTTCTCTTTTTTCATCTTTTTGATATCCCTAAATTTTGCCTGAACTGTCTATTTTGAGCTTACAGTCAGCTGGATGCCTTGATTTTTGCCTAAGTCTTCTTTTTGATTTTTTTTGACTTAGCAGGCTTTTCTTTGTATGTATGTCTTCATCATTTTTTTTGAAAGATATTGACTGCCTTACTTAATGATTGATGAACCATCATTGGCTTTTGATTGACATCTCCAACACTTCTTTGATGTGTGCGGATGAACGTTTGTGATTGAAACCTTTGTTGAAAGGTGTACTAAATAGAATGCACAGCCAAATTAACTGAGAACTATCCTGCCCCAGGTTATGATCAAGGTTTTTAATTAGTACCAGAAAGAAACTTCTACTTCTTAGGCTCAAAGGGGTTGACGAAGGATTAACATTCTTATATCTCCACTGTTTAGGAATTGAAACAATGCCTGTACATCGTCAGCATAGTCCGCTCAAAAGCATACTGTATGAGGTTGCGGTATTGTTTTCGTCATCCTCCCTCGAAAGGCATACAACTTTAACAGGAGTTGAATATCACAAAACATATGCAAAGTAGAGACATAATTAAAAATGAGTGATAGCGAAATAATTTATTCAAGACAAATATATGCAATGCACTGATGATTATTAAAACAGATAATGTCTATCATGAGTCGAATGTTTAAACAAACAGGAAAGGACTTGCAAATGAAAGTAGATCTAATGATCCAAAAGTCCGTCCGTCGAGACGTCAATCAATCATGTCATGACTAGGCATAGGAGCGGTGATCACCACAGGGGTTTCAGGAGGGTTGGATTTGATTTCTCCGTCATTGATCAGATCTTGAATCTTATTCTTTAATGGCCAGCAATTGTTTGTGTAATGTCCAAGATTGTTGGAATGGTACGCGCACCTCGCATTGGGTTTATAGTAGGTGTTAGAATTCGTTGGCTCGATTGCCTTAAGCGCCTGGATCATATGAGTGAATTGATTGTTGTGACTCAGTTGTCGTGATTTCATTATCGTGACTCAGTTGTCGTAACTTTGTTGTCGTGATTCCATTATCATGACTCAGTTGTCATGATTCCATTATCGCGACTCGGTTGTCGTGACTTTGTTGTCGTGACTCAGTTTTCGTGACTTCATTGTCGTGGTCTTTTCTGATTTGAGTGTCATGATTAAATCTTTAATGGCACACTTCAACGGTCTACCATCCTTTACACCATAACAAGGATTGTTCGAATAATAAGCGCATCTCGCATTGTAATTGTACCCCAAGAATAGGAGTGCCTTTAATTCTTCTTGCCCCTTGGCCAAGTGAAAGATCATCTCTCGTAATTGGTTGTTCTGAGCCTGAAGATTTTTTACTGATTGCTCGAGTTTCATTTGTGTCTGAAATAAACTGCGAGGAGGTGAGAAACCTGTGGTGGAAACCTGTGATGCAATGTTATGAATGCAGATGCAATATTTTCAAGGATCTCCGGAAATTTAGTTAGCAACATAAAAAATAATTTGGTCGCTTCTTCGTTTGAAGAACTCTGATTTTTGGATGTTCTTCTATGGGAATCAAGCTCACCATATCTAGTGGGTCATCGCCTCTGATTCGGGACACCTCTGAATTTGAAAGTATATGGCTAGAGGAAAGTAAATCCTCTTGCCCCTTGATAGGTACGGTGTCTTTGATTTGGAAGGTATGTGGCCAGAGGAAAATAAATCCTCTTGCCCCTTGATTAGGAATCCGGTCCTTGATAAGAGCACCTGAAATTGTGCGCCCTAAATTTCTAAGATCCTTGAAAGGGTTAGTTAAATCATGTTATGCTTATGATGTCATGATGTCATGATGTTATGCAATGCATCAGGCAAATCATAAGATAGTAAGGACGAGTGAGTCCCACAAGAAAAACCTGCAAGAAAACCAAAGGGTTAGTAGCAAGCACAGACAAGTCACACAAGTGTCCTTAGGTTTAAAGGATTGCGTGAAGTTCGTAGGTAAGTACCCTCCCCACTGAAGTTAAGTTGGTTCAACCTGTCCTAGAATAGTAACCGGGTTCTATGGTGCTCATATCCCTGATCTTTCTCGCGGGCATTGTCTCAACATGGCACTTGATCGGCCAGCCGAAAGCATCCCTAGAGTCCAATCTCAATGAGTGTAGCATCGAGTATCAACCGGCTTCAGTCAGGAATCCAAAGCCAGCTATCTCGCTACTTCCTATAGGCCAAAGTCAAGTTCAACTAGGGTTCTAAGGGCGAATTAGTGCTTATGACACCACGCGGTAGCCAAATGTCTCCTCGATCGTATTCAAGGGCCATCAGGACAAACCAAAGCGTCGCACTAACGGTGGCCACCAGTTCAACCATAACGATACATGTCGTACAGCCTCCCTGGTCTCACGCCACATACCTAAGGTACACTAGATCCGGGTGTAGGATCTTTCACACAGTAGAATACCCAAAACAGCCTTTAAAGATAAAGCAAACAAGTCAAACAAATTTAAAGTGATCCTAGCTCTAAGGTAACCCCTCTTTTATTCGAAAGCATCCCCAGCAGAGTCGCCAGTTCTGTCATACGGTGAACTGACTTTTAAATCGAAATGTTGCGGATAGCAAGAGTCGCCACCGACTTTTATTTTATCCAATTGGAAAGGCTAAAAGAACAGGAAAAAACCTTTTGAAAGATTTTGAGTTCGGGGGGTAATTATGCAAAGAGAAGGTGTAAGGCACCCTTTGCATCCATGGTTTTCCATGGGCTCTTAATTCCTTAGCTCGCTTTTGTATTGTTTGAAAAGTTTGAACTGTTTGAAGAGATTTTCGAAGAAGAACTTTAGCTTGTAAATAAGCGTAGTCTTTTTGAATTTGATTTGAAAAAGGAGGTGTAAAAAGATTTTGAATTTAGAGCAAGCAATTAGTAGCTACTACCCTAAGTTTGAAAAATCGTTCTTTTAGTCTTTCGGGCGAAAGGGTCTATCCATACCATGAGAAGGCAGGAAGTCTTTCAATTGGATGTTTGAAGGGTCATCGAGAATAATCGTTCGCCATAAGACTGTCCCATGCCATAAAGAGGGCAGGTAGTCTAAGGGAAAGATATAATAGTCATTTAAGTTTTAGGCAACACGCAACAGAGAGGTTACCCTAAAGGTGTGTGGGTGCAACAATCACGTGGTTCAATTCGATTATATTTATCTTATAATTATAGTTATTCTAATTCTGTTAAAGGCTTGCACTCCCTAAGATTACTAACCACGCAGTTTAAAATTGCAGAAATTAAAGGCAAGAATTAAAACCTACACTATTACAATAAACACCTGCGGGGAGGGGGAATTAAAATAGAAAATAAGAAATATAGATAATTAATTTAATTATCTTGATCTCCGCCCTTGATCTTCCTCGAACCTTGATTAACTCTAATCATCTGAGAATTAAACAGAACAATGATAGTGGTGAGTGTATTGTCTATTCGAGGCAAACCCTATTTTGGGCAAAAGGCAAAAAGTAAAATAATATTTAAATAAAATAAAATAAGGATTGGAAACTTAGCTCTGAGGTGCGTAGTCGGAGAATCTTGACTAACCCTGAAAAATGAAGAAGAGAAAGGTAGAAAACTTTTTGTGGCAAATAAAAGGTATTGATAATAAATAAAAAAGGAATTATGTAATTAAAAATAAAAATAAATATATATATAAAAAAAATTTAAAAAAAATTTAGCTTTTGGTCGGGTGAAGCGCGTGCCTGAAGAACTGAAGTAACCCTGAAAATTTGCGCAAAGAAGAGAAGAAGTTTTTAGTGCATGAATGATCTACAAACCCTAAAAAAAGGTTTACAAACCCTACCTAACAGGTTTATTTAAGAAAACTTATTATGACCTACAAGGTTTGTAAGGCTGAAAGATGCATTAGTGGACAACACCTACCAATATCAGTGATCTTGATAAAACCAGGGTTTTAAGGCGTAGGGTTTAATTAGCCTAAAATAATCATTAACTAAAAAATAACTATTATTTTTATTATTATTTTTTATATTATAAAAAATCGGGTTTTTGATTAAAATAAATACATATAAAAGTATTATAAAAACTCAATCATTATATAAATAAAGATAAGTGAAAAAAAGAATTATAAAAGTAGTTATATAATAACAATAATAAATAAAATAAAATAAAAGAAAAATAAGATTTAGAAAACTTAGCTGGCTGGGCGCTGATCTGGTGTGGTTGCTCAATGGAGTGTATGGTAGACCTTCGCATCCTGGAGCCTTCTGATTCATCTTGGTGTTGATCAACGGTTGACGTGGGAAGATGCATTGTAATCTCGCATGGGGCAGCACCATAGGATCTGAACGCATGCTTTTTTCCAGAAAATTGATGAAAAATAATTCTAGAGCTGAGGATCGAACTCACTCAGTCTTAGCTATGGGGCTTCGTACGTGGCCAACAGTGCTGCATTGATTAGTTGATAATGAAGTGAAACTAAAACATAATATATGATGCATACCCTCAATTTCAAACTTGCACGCGCGTGGCCCCATGTGAGCTTTGACTGGCCAATGCGACGCAGAGAGAGAGAGAGTTTGACCCGTTGACTGGCCAATCGCCTACGTTCCCCGTGCCATGCTGTCTCGTCTTCTACCTTTAATCAACACAAAAAATAGGCTACATATTTGCTACGATTTAACCACGGAATCGCTGCAAACTTTTTGTAGCAGAACCTGCAAGAATTAAAACTTAAATATTTCACGTTAGAAAATAACCAAAACCGCCCAGAACTCATATTTAAGGTCCTGCAACCTCATTAGAGAAGTCGTTTTTGACTGAAGCCCATCGTAACCTCAAAAACGCAAGGTTTTTTAATCTTTGCCCTAACAATGGCAAGCACTTGCCCGACCATCAAAAACCGTGAATGAATGATCGAAATGCTTCTAAAACATCATATAAACACGTTAGCAACATTATTTTCAATTGAAACTGGATACATTTTAAAGAATAATCATGGACATGGTTTTGAAAAGAATGAATATGTATGCGGCTTACATGATGAGTATCGGGCCGTGTGCGATACTCTTCTCACCTTCTCTTACCTTCAGAACCAGACTAGATGGTTGAAAAGTCCCTGCACTGACCTGCCAATTGGAGTTCGAAGATTCAAGTTTCAAGTGTATTTTTGAGCTTGGAAACCCTAGTCTTCACCTCTCCTTTTTCGTCCTCTATTATTCTGAATGTATTGCCCTTATATAGAAGACCTTATTAGGGTTAATATTTGGCTTGGTTTGCAAGAGAAAAGATTGGAGGAGATTTGATTCAAAATTGAATAAAAAGTGTATATTTTTGCATTCAATCTTTCTCCATCAAGGGAAAACGAAATTTCCTTGATTTATGTGAATATTAGGCTTAATATTTGATTGGAAAAATAAATTCATGCATATCTTTCATATTTTCTATTATTTATTTTATTAAATTTGACTTTTAATGAATAAGAAATCAAATAAATAAAATAAATAATATAATCATGCATAAATGGGCTTTAGGAGTCTTGGACCATGTTAGAAATGGGTTTAGAACCAAAGAATTAGGCCCATTAAGCAATATCTTAAAAATCATCACTTTGCCTTCCATGCATTTTCCCAAAATCGACCGACTTGTGCAAGCCATAACTCCCTCATTTTTTATTGTATGGAAGTGTTCTTGAGCTATTTAGAAACCTTAGAGAGTCCTCTAACCAGTGTATTTGGTCTCATATCAAAATGATTTTCCATGCTCCTTGTGTGTCCTTTTGAAAAAAGTGACTTTTTGTTGACTTTTAGGTCAACTAGTCGATTATCAGTCATTTGGGCCATTGAGTGAGCAATCTTTTGAATCGGGACTTGAAACTTGGCATGAGGAAACTTTGACTCATGTGAGAGGCCACGTAGTCCGCTTGAGGTGTCAGAAGTTCAGATTCCTTGATTAAATTAGAAACCCTAATTCAGAGGTTGTTGCTTAGGAGAGAGACTGCATGCTTCTTTCTTGTGCGTTTTTGAGCATTTGAAAGTCAGATGGATTGAAATATGAATGAATACGTTGGGCAAATTTTGGGGTATGACAGCTGCCCCTGTTCAATCTTCTTATACCTGAGGATGTAGATTGGCTTGTGTGCCTGTCGGAATCTGAAGGTAGAAGAGGATTGAACACTAGAATACCAAGAAATTTGCCCTTGCTGATGGTGAAGGGACTTTTTGGAGACGGGCTTGAAGATGCCATCTGGGCAGAGTATTGTCGGAGATGGGCTTAGAGATTCCATCCAGCTTGATAGACTTGAGGGTCAGAATACGTCGTACGTTAGACTGTATCTGAAGGATATGCTTTAGGATGAGTCGTACGTTAGACTGAATCCACTGTATTGATGAGTGTCAAAGTAAGTCGTACGTTAGGCTATACTTTTGAGTCATACGTTAGACTGGGTCCAATTGCATCGTTTGATGTCTGGAAAACCGTGCGTTAGGCTGAAGGATGTGTCGTACGTTGCATCCTTAGATGTCTGGAAGACCGTGCGTTAGGTCGAAGAATGAGTCGTGCGTTAGACTAATCCAAATTGCATCCTCAGATGTCTGGAAGACCGTACGTCAGGTCGAAGAACAAGTCGTGCGTTAGACTAATCCGATTTGCATCCTCAGATGTCTGGAAAACCGTGCGTTAGGCTGAAATTTTTTGTATTGAGGAATATTTGTTGGAGATGGGCTTAAAGATGCCATCCAGATGTCGAGACTGAAGTGTTTGAGAAGTAGTTGTTTGAATGTTGATCGTATAGTAGATGAATTAGATTTTTGGAGAGTTGGTCGTGTCAGCACCGTTCGTAGTAACTGAATTAGACTTTGGAAGATGATCGTGTCTACACCATTCGTGATGATAGAATTAGTTCTTTGAAGGTCGATCGTGTCAGTACCGTTCGTAATACCTGAATTAGATCCTGGAAAGATGATCGTGTCTACACCGTTCGTGATGATAGAATTAGATTCTTTAAAGGTCGATCGTGTCAGCACCGTTCGTAGTAACCGAATTAGATCTTGGAGAGATAATCGTGTCTACATTGTTCGTGATGATAGAATTAGATTCTCTTGTCGTGTCAGCACTGTTCGTAGTAACTGAATTAGACTGGGAAGGTCAGTGATCGTGTCTACACCGTTCGTGATGATAGAATTAGATCTCTGAGAGTTGACCGTGTCAGTACCATTCGTAGTATCTGAATTAGATCTTTGAAAATGATCGTGTCATTACCGTTCGTGGTAAATGAATTAGATCTTGGAAAGTTGGAGGTTTCGTTCATTTGTCTGTACCTGTATCCTGCAATAGGTATAGTTAGTCTTTACGCAATGTCATGATACATGTATTATGTAATGAGTCCCTCAAAATAAATGAGAACTTTGTATGTTATGGATGAGTTCGTTACGAGGTAATGTATGCAATGTATGAATATGTTTATGACATATGATATGTGAATATGATTTATGTTGTCTTGATTGAGAAAATAAATCTATTTGTCTTTGATGTCTGATCTTATTTGAAGATGCTAAGCTGGGAATTTATGATTCTTGCTTGGGGATGATCAGTAACTTGATGGAACCTGATTGGGGACAAAAGTATTAGTAACCCATGTTGGAGAAGAGGTAGTGTTGAAGATGTAAACTCTGTTGGGGATCCATGTCTTTGTCGGGACGGGAGCATTTGAAGGTATCTTCTTAACGATTGCTCTGTGGGGATATGATCTTGTGGACCCGGGTCTGTGGGGAGACATGGGTGTCTTGAAAGTTGCCCCCAGTATTATAGTACTTGCCATTCCTGGATTTGATTGATTAGGCCACACCACTGAGTATTGATCAAGATGTCTGACTGGACTTGCATAAATTTGCCCCTGCTAGTAGGAACTTGAAGTGATTCACCTCGCGAGGACTTTATGAAGTGTATATTGTAGGCGACATGCCCTAGTAATCGTAAACTTAGGATGATGCCCCTGACTGTTTGGCTTTTGAGAGATTCTTGGAACCTTGACTTGATTGCCCCATATTGATTGGGCAAAACATGTCATGCCCCTTGTATACGTAGGAGACATTGCTTCTCGGAGTAATCTTGTCTGTCGGGATAACTTCCAGTCGTTAGTTGTACCCTGCGCAAGTTCTTTCTGATGCTAACATTTGAAATTATGTAGCAGAATTTGTTTAATAACGAATTCATGAGATGCAATGCATACATTTGTCTTGAGTTTTGAAAAAACGTTAAAACAAAAGATGTAAAAACGTGATATTTGTAAAAACGTGGTATTCGTAACAATGTGATGTTTGTAAAAACGTGATATCAACTTAGCATTTTTGGTAACCTTAAGGAGTCAGGATACCTTTTTAGTGACAGTATACTAACCATGCTTCAATTAGGACTTTCAAGGGTTGTAACGTGGCTTAGTTCACGGTTTAAGAAACAAAGGATAAAGGCTCAAAGTTTATTTGTACCCACCCCTCTTTGTGATGTTCTTCGATCCTAAGCTCAGTTAATTTAAGTTATGCATTCAGGTTCCAAGAGATTTCTAGATTTGCGCCTTTGATAATGTTGTTGGTTCGCAAGCAAGGAGAACTTTTGAGATGGCAGTCACTTCTTCCTTTTGGTAGTCACAACCTTGTGTTGTTCAGAAATTTATTGACTTCTCTTTTTTCATCTTTTTGATATCCCTAAATTTTGCCTGAACTGTCTATTTTGAGCTTACAGTCAGCTGGATGCCTTGATTTTTGCCTAAGTCTTCTTTTTGATTTTTTTTGACTTAGCAGGCTTTTCTTTGTATGTATGTCTTCATCATTTTTTTTGAAAGATATTGACTGCCTTACTTAATGATTGATGAACCATCATTGGCTTTTGATTGACATCTCCAACACTTCTTTGATGTGTGCGGATGAACGTTTGTGATTGAAACCTTTGTTGAAAGGTGTACTGAATAGAATGCACAGCCAAATTAACTGAGAACTATCCTGCCCCAGGTTATGATCAAGGTTTTTAATTAGTACCAGAAAGAAACTTCTACTTCTTAGGCTCAAAGGGGTTGACGAAGGATTAACATCCTTATATCTCCACTGTTTAGGAATTGAAACCATGCATGTACATCGTCAGCATAGTCCGCTCAAAAGCATACTGTATGAGGTTGCGGTATTGTTTTCGTCATCCTCCCTCGAAAGGCATACAACTTTAACAGGAGTTGAATATCACAAAACATATGCAAAGTAGAGACATAATTAAAAATGAGTGATAGCGAAATAATTTATTCAAGACAAATATATGCAATGCACTGATGATGATTATTAAAACAGATAATGTCTATCATGAGTCGAATGTTTAAACAAACAGGAAAGGACTTACAAATGAAAGTAGATCTAATGATCCAAAAGTCCGTCCGTCGAGACGTCAATCAATCATGTCATGACTAGGCATAGGAGCGGTGATCACCACAGGGGTTTCAGGAGGGTTGGATTTGATTTCTCCGTCATTGATCAGATCTTGAATCTTATTCTTTAATGGCCAGCAATTGTTTGTGTAATGTCCAAGATTGTTGGAATGGTACGCGCACCTCGCATTGGGTTTATAGTAGGTGTTAGAATTTGTTGGCTCGATTGCCTTAAGCGCCTGGATCATATGAGTGAATTGATTGTTGTGACTCAGTTGTCGTGATTTCATTATCGTGACTCAGTTGTCGTGACTTTGTTGTCGTGATTCCATTATCATGACTCAGTTGTCATGATTCCATTATCGCGACTCGGTTGTCGTGACTTCGTTGTCGTGACTCAGTTTTCGTGACTTCATTGTCGTGGTCTTTTCTGATTTGAGTGTCATGATTAAATCTTTAATGGCACGCTTCAACGGTCTACCATCCTTTACACCATAACCAGGATTGTTCGAATAATAAGCGCATCTCGCATTGTAATTGTACACCAAGAATAGGAGTGCCTTTAATTCTTCTTGCCCCTTGGCCAAGTGAAAGATCATCTCTCGGAATTGGTTGTTCTGAGCCTGAAGATTTTTTACTGATTGCTCGAGATTCATTTGTGTCTGAAATAAACAGCGAGGAGGTGAGAAACCTGTGGTGGAAACCTGTGATGCAATGTTATGAATGCAGATGCAATATTTTCAAGGATCTCCGGAAATTTAGTTAGCAACATAAAAAATAATTTGGTCGCTTCTTCGTTTGAAGAACTCTGATTTTTGGATGTTCTTTTATGGGAATCAAGCTCACCATATCTAGTGGGTCATCGCCTCTGATTCGGGACACCTCTGAATTTGAAAGTATATGGCTAGAGGAAAGTAAATCCTCTTGCCCCTTGATAGGTACGGTGTCTTTGATTTGGAAGGTATGTGGCCAGAGGAAAATAAATCCTCTTGCCCCTCGATTAGGAATCCGGTCCTTGATAAGAGCACCTGAAATTGTGCGCCCTAAATTTCTAAGATCCTTGAAAGGGTTAGTTAAATCATGTTATGCTTATGATGTCGTGATGTCATGATGTTATGCAATGCATCAGGCAAAGCATAAGATAGTAAGGACGAGTGAGTCCCACAAGAAAAACCTGCAAGAAAACCAAAGGGTTAGTAGCAAGCACAGACAAGTCACACAAGTGTCCTTAGGTTTAAAGGATTGCGTGAAGTTCATAGGTAAGTACCCTCCCCACTGAAGTTAAGTTGGTTCAACCTGTCCTAGAATAGTAACCGGGTTCTATGGTGCTCATATCCCTGATCTTTCTCGCGGGCATTGTCTCAACATGGCACTCGATCGACCAGCCTAAAGCATCCCTAGAGTCCAATCTCAATGAATGTAGCATCGAGTATCAATCGGCTTCAGTCAGGAATCCAAAGCCAGCTATCTCGCTACTTCCTATAGGCCAAAGTCAAGTTCAACTAGGGTTCTAAGGGCGAATTAGTGCTTATGACACCACGCGGTAGCCAAATGTCTCCTCGATCGTATTCAAGGGCCATCAGGACAAACCAAAGCGTCGCACTAACGGTGGCCACCAGTTCAACCATAACGATACATGTCGTACAACCTCCCTGGTCTCACGCCACATACCTCAGGTACACTAGATCCGGGTGTAGGATCTTTCACACAGTAGAATACCCAAAACAGTCTTTAAAGATAAAGCAAACAAGTCAAACAAATTTAAAGTGATCCTAGCTCTAAGGTAACCCCTCTTTTATTCGAAAGCATCCCCAGCAGAGTCGCCAGTTCTGTCATACGGTGAACTGACTTTTAAATCGAAATGTTGCGGATAGCAAGAGTCGCCACCGACTTTTATTTTATCCAATTGGAAAGGCTAAAAGAACAGGAAAAAACCTTTTGAAAGATTTTGAGTTCGGGGGGTAATTATGCAAAGAGAAGGTGTAAGGCACCCTTTGCATCCATGGTTTTCCATGGGCTCTTAATTCCTTAGCTCGCTTTTGTATTGTTTGAAAAGTTTGAACTGTTTGAAGAGATTTTCGAAGAAGAACTTTAGCTTGTAAATAAGCGTAGTCTTTTTGAATTTGATTTGAAAAAGGAGGTGTAAAAAGATTTTGAATTTAGAGCAAGAAATTAGTAGCTACTACCCTAAGTTTGAAAAATCGTTCTTTTAGTCTTTCGGGCGAAAGGGTCTATCCATACCATGAGAAGGCAGGAAGTCTTTCAATTGGATGTTTGAAGGGTCATCGAGAATAATCGTTCGCCATAAGACTGTCCCATGCCATAAAGAGGGCAGGTAGTCTAAGGGAAAGATATAATAGTCATTTAAGTTTTAGGCAACAAGCAACAGAGAGGTTACCCTAAAGGTGTGTGGGTGCAACAATCACGTGGTTCAATTCGATTATATTTATCTTATAATTATAGTTATTCTAATTCTGTTAAAGGCTTGCACTCCCTAAGATTACTAACCACGCAGTTTAAAATTGCAGAAATTAAAGGCAAGAATTAAAACCTACACTATTACAATAAACACCTGCGGGGAGGGGGGAATTAAAATAGAAAATAAGAAATATAGATAATTAATTTAATTATCTTGATCTCCGCCCTTGATCTTCCTCGAACCTTGATTGACTCTAATCATCTGAGAATTAAACAGAACAATGATAGTGGTGAGTGTATTGACTATTCGAGGCAAACCCTATTTTGGGCAAAAGGCAAAAAGTAAAATAATATTTAAATGAAATAAAATAAGGATTGGAAACTTAGCTCTGAGGTGCGTAGTCGGAGAATCTTGACTAACCCTGAAAAATGAAGAAGAGAAAGGTAGAAAAGTTTTTGTGGCAAATAAAAGGTATTGATAATAAATAAAAGAGGAATTATGTAATTAAAAATAAAAATAAATATATATATAAAAAAAAGTTAAAAAAAAACTTAGCTTTTGGTCGGGTGAAGCGCGTGCCTGAAGAACTGAAGTAACCCTGAAAATTTGTGCAAAGAAGAGAAGAAGTTTTTAGTGCATGAATGATCTACAAACCCTAAAAAAAGGTGTACAAACCCTACCTAACAGGTTTATTTAAGAAAACTTATTATGACCTACAAGGTTTGTAAGGCTGAAAGATGCATTAGTGGACAACACCTACCAATATCAGTGATCTTGATAAAACCAGGGTTTTAAGGCGTAGGGTTTAATTAGCCTAAAATAATCATTAACTTAAAAATAACTATTATTTTTATTATTATTTTTTATATTATAAAAAATCGGGTTTTTGATTAAAATAAATACATATAAAAGTATTATAAAAACTCAATCATTATATAAATAAAGATAAGTGAAAAAAAGAATTATAAAAGTAGTTATATAATAACAATAATAAATAAAATAAATAAAAAAAGAAAAATAAGATTTAGAAAACTTAGCTGGCTGGGCGCTGATCTGGTGTGGTTGCTTAATGGAGTGTACGGTAGACCTTCGCATCCTGGAGCCTTCTGATTCATCTTGGTGTTGATCAACGGTTGACGTGGGAAGATGCATTGTAATCTCGCATGGGGCAGCACCATAGGATCTGAACGCATGCTTTTTCCAGAAAATTGATGAAAAATAATTCTAGAGCTGAGGATCGAACTCACTCAGTCTTAGCTATGGGGCTTCGTACGTGGCCAACAGTGCTGCATTGATTAGTTGATAATGAAGTGAAACTAAAACATAATATATGATGCATACCCTCAATTTCAAACTTGCACGCGCGTGGCCCCATGTGAGCTTTGACTGGCCAATGCGACGCAGAGAGAGAGAGAGAGTTTGACCCGTTGACTGGCCAATCGCCTACGTTCCCCGTGCCATGCTGTCTCGTCTTCTACCTTTAATCAACACAAAAAATAGGCTACATATTTGCTACGATTTAACCACAGAATCGCTGCAAACTTTTTGTAGCAGAACCTGCAAGAATTAAAACTTAAATATTTCACGTTAGAAAATAACCAAAACCGCCCAGAACTCATATTTAAGGTCCTGCAACCTCATTAGAGAAGTCGTTTTTGACTGAAGCCCCTCGTAACCTCAAAAACGCAAGGTTTTTTAATCTTTGCCCTAACAATGGCAAGCACTTGCCCGACCATCAAAAACCGTGAATGAATGATCGAAATGCTTCTAAAACATCATATAAACACGTTAGCAACATTATTTTCAATTGAAACTGGATACATTTTAAAGAATAATCATGGACATGGTTTTGAAAAGAATGAATATGTATGCGGCTTACATGATGAGTATGGGGCCGTGTGCGATACTCTTCTCACCTTCTCTTACCTTCAGAACCAGACTAGATGGTTGAAAAGTCCCTGCACTGACCTGCCAATTGGAATTCGAAGATTCAAGTTTCAAGTGTATTTTTGAGCTTGGAAACCCTAGTCTTCACCTCTCCTTTTTCGTCCTCTATTATTCTGAATGTATTGCCCTTATATAGAAGACCTTATTAGGGTTAATATTTGGCTTGGTTTGCAAGAGAAAAGATTGGAGGAGATTTGATTCAAAATTGAATAAAAAGTGTATATTTTTGCATTCAATCTTTCTCCATCAAGGGAAAACGAAATTTCCTTGATTTATGTGAATATTAGGCTTAATATTTGATTGGAAAAATAAATTCATGCATATCTTTCATATTTTCTATTATTTATTTTATTAAATTTGACTTTTAATGAATAAGAAATCAAATAAATAAAATAAATAATATAATCATGCATAAATGGGCTTTAGGAGTCTTGGACCATGTTAGAAATGGGTTTAGAACCAAAGAATTAGGCCCATTAAGCAATATCTTAAAAATCATCACTTTGCCTTCCATGCATTTTCCCAAAATCGACCGACTTGTGCAAGCCATAACTCCCTCATTTTTTATTGTATGGAAGTGTTCTTGAGCTATTTAGAAACCTTAGAGAGTCCTCTAACCAGTGTATTTGGTCTCATATCAAAATGATTTTCCATGCTCCTTGTGTGTCCTTTTGAAAAAAGTGACTTTTTGTTGACTTTTAGGTCAACTAGTCGATTATCAGTCATTTGGGCCATTGAGTGAGCAATCTTTTGAATCGGGATTTGAAACTTGGCATGAGGAAACTTTGACTCATATGAGAGGCCACGTAGTCCGCTTGAGGTGTCAGAAGTTCAGATTCCTTGATTAAATTAGAAACCCTAATTCAGAGGTTGTTGCTTAGGAGAGAGACTGCATGCTTCTTTCTTGTGCGTTTTTGAGCATTTGAAAGTCAGATGGATTGAAATATGAATGAATACGTTGGGCAAATTTTGGGGTATGACAGATGGTGAAGGCCCGACTGGGACGGGTGAAGGAGTAGGCCCGGCTGAAGCGGGTGATGGAGAAGGTATGGTTGAGGCGGGTGTATCAAATGTCGTAGGTGAATCAGGTGGAAAAGTTGCTCCATCAGTGACCTGAGATACTACATGCGACCGTTCTCGCCGGACGGATGCGTGTTGTGCGGTCCCCCAAGAATGTCTCTATCCGGGCCGTGGGTCATGATGTCTATATTATGATACAAAAAAGCTCGATTTTGATACTGCGTATTTATAAATAAATATCAAAATAAAAACAGAAATTTACTCTTCCGTAGATGCATCTACGGAAGTACGTTATTTTCAAAACACTATATTCTTCCGTAGATGCATCTACGGAAGCACCTTTGTTTCAAAAATATTGGGTGCTTCCGTAGGTACATTCACGGAACGCCCTAACGTTCATCTCTTCCATAGATGGATCTACGGAAGCTACTGAAACCAGAAAACGCAATAATGGCGTAACTCCACTGTTCAATCACCAAAATGACCATTTTTGTGGCTTGATTGCACATTTTAAACCTAAAACATTACCTACATTGTCTATAAACACTTTTTCTAAACCTATCCAATCATTTTTACACCTAAATATCGAATTCTAATTCGATTTCACAAATACTCTAAAATAACTCGAAATATCGAAAATTTACCGATTAAATAGAGATTTGAACTTGATGGAATGTGTTGATACTTGATGTTGACAATGTAGTCCGAGCTCAGGAGAAACAAATGTGAAGTTTGGAATTTGGGGTTGAGAGAGTTTGAGAGTGTTTAAGAGTTTGAGAGTTTGAAATGAGGAGAATGAGGGAGGGGAAGGATCTGACGCAAGATATAACACCAAAACCATTCCGTAGATGCACATGCGGTAGACTTCCGTAGGTGCATCTACGGAACAGAACAACGTTACAAAAAAAATTGCTTCCGGAGATGCATCTACGTAAGCACGAAGACAAAATAGACAATTCAGTATTGCGTAAAGGGTGCCATGAGATTGAGAGAGAAATTCTCTTTGAAAATAAGAAACTGATAAGCATCTTATCTTATTAATCTTATTAATAATATCTCAGACTGAGAAAGAGAGAAGAGTGGTCCATTGAGAGGAAGAAGAGAACAGTGAGAGTGAGAAAGAGAGAAGAGTGATCCAACGTGAACTGCAGAAATGGAGATTGGGTTTTTAGGTTCGGGGATAATGGGCAAAGCTATGTCAATTAACCTTCTACGCCATGGCTTCAAACTCACTGTTTGGAACAGAACCCTCTCCAAGGTACCTAGTCACTTTCTATTTCTGTTATTCAATAATGAATTTTGTTGTTGTTAAATTCTCTATACTTTTGTTGCATCTAATTTAATTGTAGTGTGATGAACTTGTGGAGCATGGTGCTACAGTTGGAGAAACACCTGCTGCTGTGGTTAAGAAATGCAAGTATACAATAGCAATGTTATCCGACCCTTCCGCTGCTTTGTCGGTCGGTGGATGTTATATTTGTCTTTGAGATCAAATCTATTTAACTTTCTTACATTGAATTTCCTTTTGTGTTGGATTTTTTAGGTTGTGTTTGATAAGGATGGTGTTCTTGAGCAAATTAACGGAAAAGGTTATGTTAACATGTCGACTATTGATGCCGAGACATCTATTAAGATATCTGAGGTTGGTATACTTTGCTGTTGCTGAAGTGAATCTCACCTTTACTTAAAATTCATCGAGAGATTATCAAAATATGGAGTAATTCTATTCATGTATTCGACTGAACTTAGTGGGATAAGGCTAGGTTGTTCTTGTAGTTTTAGTATTGTATCTATCGAAATATCTGAGGATGTTATTCTGTAAAATACATTTTTTTTTTATGTAAAATTTAGTCATTTCGTCTGAAATTAATTTCCTAGATTTTCTATTGCTTGATGTTATTAAAGAAAAAACTGCAAATGAAAAAATGACTGCAATTGCTAATGTTGCGGTGCATCCTTTTCTTATTGCACGAGGTATTTCCAATGAAAATCACATTTTTCTTTGTGTAGTTTTTACTTTTTAGTATATTTCATCCTCAAGCCACCAACATGTATGATTTAAGTGTCTCGTAGACGAGAAAATATTGCCAAAGTCCTTCTGTCTTTTCCCTAGCTTGAAAACTAAATTTAGCTTGTAATTTACATGATCAAGACTCTTAAGTTTTCGTATTAGGCGTTGCAGATTGTTTATCCAACTATAAACTATAAATATGTGATTGCAGTCATTAGTTTGTATTCGTCCATTGACAGTTTCTGTTTTTATGGAAATTTAGTTTGATGACAAGTCTATACTCTATAGTACCGAAGATTTATGTTTGGATGAGGAATACATATAAGTATGAAGTTAAGCTTTCCTAATTTTGAAAGCGAGAATTAAAAGACTATGTACTACATTATTGATTATAGCAGATTCTTGCCATAGAATGTTTGAATATATGTTATTTTGTTCAAAAAGAAAGAAAAAATGTTGTTTATATCTATGATCTACTACGTCTCTTTGACTAAGTTCTGTATATATGAATCAAAAGGTTCTCTGTAGTAACTATAGTAACAGTAACTATACTTTCCTAGCAAATTTATGATAATCGATTTTTCAAAAGGAAATGAAAATTAGACCTTACATATAAATTGCAACTGAAAAACCTTCTTGTTTCTACAGGCAATCAAAGCAAAAGGCGGTGATTTCCTTGAAGCTCCTGTTTCGGGTGGCAAGAAGCATGCAGAAGACGGCCAACTAGTAATAATTGCTGCTGGCCACAAGGTATTGTTTAAGTTGGTTCAGTTCTCTTGCAATTATATAACAATTTAGTTTGTGAAAGAGAAAGGAAACAAGTGGTCTCACAATTCAAAATCAGTGAGACGCTGTTTTTTTGTTGTTATTTTCTCTCTAGAGACGCATATGTACGGTGATAGTAGGACTAGGAGATATTTCAAAATTATCAGTTGTTCCCTTTTATATAGTAGAGCTGTAGAAGTTTGTAATCAGCTCTCATATAATAAACACTTAATTGCACCGACGGTAATTTTCTTTCATTAGGCTTTAAGTATTATGTTGAGGGAAGTAATTTGCAAGAACCATGGGTTGAAATCCGTCTATTTAAATAGCTAAGTGAAGCTACTAATAGTTAGTTGTTCCAGTGGTGATTGGCGTTGAATTTGGTAGAGAGGATCATTGTTAATACAGGTTTTGAGGAAAATAAAGAACTACAAGCTTGCATTGTATCTTCTTACAAATTAAGTTTGAGTGGTTGATTTATTTGATATATAGGCATTATATGAGGAAGCACTTCCAGCATTTGATGTACTCGGGAAGAAATCTTTCTTTCTCGGTGAGGTTGGGGATGGTGCGAAAATGAAACTTGCTGTCAATGTGGTAATGGGAAGGTGCTTACCCTTATTTCAGCAAGTGCACTGTGCATGTACTTATTTTATGTCTTGTTCTGTAAATTAGCTATTCTCTTCTATCTCTGTTATAGTATGATGAATGCTTTTTCCGAGGGACTGGCACTTGCTGAAAGAAGTGGCTTGAACCCTGACACACTTCTTGATGTGCTGGTAAGTTACTCTGATGAAAAGGATTCTTGTTGATGCCTTTTATTAACTTTTTGAGAATATCTGTGGAATTTCTTTTTGCAGGATCTCGGTGCTGTGAGTAACGGTTTGTTTAAATTGAAAGGACCGACAATGGTCAAGAACAGTTACAACCCAGGTTTTCTACTTAAACATATGCAGAAAAACATGAGATTGGCTCTTGCCCTCGGCGATAAAAATGTTGTACCAATGCCTGTTGCAGCTGCAGCAAATGAGGTAATACTATTTTGTGTGTGTATTTATTTATTTATATATGAGTTGAAAGATATTCAATGGTCTAGTGAGTAGTGACCACTTTGATAATCACATGACTCTATGTTTTAAGTTCAAACTCTTTTTGTAGGCATTCAAGAAAGCCATATGCACGGGATTAGGAGAACTTGATTTTTCAGCTGTTCACAAGACTTTGAACTAAAAGCTCTGGTTTCCACTATTTAGAGCATCTCCAATGATGCAACTTACATTTGAGTTCTTTATGGGACCCACTAAGCCACATCATATTAAAAGAATTTATTTAATTTTAACTTTACCTCATTGGGTACTACAATCTTTTAGTTGTTGCATTGCAATGCAACTCTATTATGACATGGCAAATTTACCTCATAACTTGATTTGATTGGGTACTACAATCTTTTAGTTGTTGCATTGCAATGCAACTCTATTATGACATGGCAAATTTTTTAAATATTTAATTATTAAATTAATGGTACAGGTGGAGAACTCAATAGAAAAAACTACCATTGTCTTAGAGGCCCAGAGCAAACAAATAAATGGACTCCTAACAAAAAATTGATGTTTTACTCGCCTCCAAAATGAAGAAAAATCTCAGTGACAAGATCAAAAATATGAAGTCTTGATTGTTTCTAACAATAAAAAGAATATCAATGCAGATAAGTAGTCATCTGCAAATCATTTTCTCTTGCTTTAGTTGCGGAAAACCAAATCGTATGTCTAAAAAATGTAGGAGTATGCGTAAATCATGTCCTGATCCTAATACGCAGGTTTATGTGATTGGTAAAAAGTTTATATGACAAGTGATAGTGAATTTGATTTCATCATAAAAATTTGATAATAAATGAGTTAATTGTATGACAAACTTTTAAATATTTAATTATAACTTATAAATAGTTTTTAAAATTTATTTTAAAATAAATTAAAATAAAATTATAAGGATTATAATAAATAACCATTTAAAATAAAATTTGATTTAAAACCTCATTATAAATTATAAATAATTGTATTCAAATTATTTTATAATTAGTATTTGAGAAATTCTCACAAAAATTATATGAGAAATTCATTGCAAATCTATGTAATTACTTGGCACTAACGTATAATTAATTAATTTTGTCTTTTTAAAATAATGACTTTACCTCTCCTTATTCTTTGTAAATGAACTATGATTTATCGTCATATTTATTCACCGGAAAGAGCTGTGAAAGAATAGAGTGTGAGATGTGAAAGAATAGAGTGTTTTTGTAAAAAGTTAATAATTAAAAATTTGGAAGCCACTCAGTCTCGAACAGAGAACACTAAGCTACCAATTAAATGACTTAATGAAAAGTATGTACCAGCCAAAGGCATCTTCTTTCCCACTATCGGTCAACTTAAGCTGCATGCATTTGTTGATTCTGACTGGTCCAGATGTCCTAACAATAGGAGGTAAGTTACAGGCTACTGTGTCCTCCTTGGATCATCTCTTTTGTGCTGGAAATCAAAGAAGCAAAACACTGTCTCCAGGTCTTCTACTGAGGCATATATCGGGCCTTGGCATATTTTACTTGTGAGTTGTAGTGGCTGCACTACCTTCTTTCAGATCTCCAGGTCGACTTACCTCAGCATGCTGCAGTATTTTGTGATAGCAAATCTGCCATCTATTTGGCTCATAATCAAACCTTTCATGAAAGGAGCAAACACATTAAGTTTGATTGCCATGTTATCCGGGAGGAGATTCAGTCTAAGGTCCTTCATCTGCTACCTATTTCTACTTCAACACAACTCGCATACATGTTTACTAAGCCACTCCACTTGCATGCTCTTACTAAGTTGGGACTATACAGCATCCATAGTCCAACTTGAGCAACTTGAAGAGGATATTAGACTATATGTTATTATATTTACTATACTTAAGTTAGTTATCTCTTTCTATAGTTTATTTGACCGATGAGGCTCCCATATATATAGTCTATTGGACATACATTTCGGATAAGGTTGATCAATATAACAAATTGTTATCGATTCTCTTTCTGTATGTAACAAACTTTCTGTTACATCTTCTTCTTCCCTTGGCTACTTCCATGGAAGCTAAGCTTGCATTCTTCAACCTTAATATTAAGCTTTCTTCAGAAAATGTAATGGCTGATTCACCATTCACCACCACATTCTAATTTTACTTTTGATTTTTTTTGTGGAGAAAATAAATTAGAAAAATAAATGGGATTTCAATTTGATTGACCATTTAAATGATATTATTATTAGTGATAAAGATGATAATGAATTAAGAGTTCTTGATTTCAAATGGTAAAGTTCATATTTCTTTGATTTTTCAGTTGACTCATCTCTTTGTAGGTATTCAAGAAAGCCATAAGTATGGGGTTAGGAGACCTTGATTTTTCAGCTGTCCACAAGCCTTTGAACTGAAAGCTCTTGATCATTCATCATTGACATGATAAATTTTTGAATTGATTGAATCTCTTATGAGCAACAACAACATGATGTAAACCATATACATATAATATATAAAAGCACATATAGAAAAGATGTTATCAAACACAAACAAAGTAATAAGAAGGATCTTCTAAGCAATGGAAAATCAAGTTAAAACACATTAACCAAGCTTAGTGAAAGGTTGAACAAGAAAAAAGCCAACATAAAACTATCCAAAATTTTAACCTGTGAAATAAAAAGTACAGGCAACAAAGATTTTCAAGAAAATGTTGATCTAATTGCAAATTCTTAAAAGTTCTAGATATCTGTCACTTGGGCTGGTATTGCACTCATCATTCTCATCATCTTCATCGACAACAGAGTTAAGACCCCCAATTGCTTGTATTAGTACTATTGTTTGATTTCATTGATTAGTAATGGCGTAACTCTGGTAGCTTTGGATGACTTTATCTATCATGGGATACCAACATGGAAACAACAACATGTTCATCATTTTCAGACATTTTTGTAATTTCTAATATCTTCACTTTCTTTTTCATTTCTTTCCTTTGACCCCAAAGTACTGCATAGAGACCGCAAACAATCACAGTTGCTCCAAGCATACTATGAAATTAATTTCAACAATGTTAAGTGTAAATATATTGATGGCTGGAAAACAGATTAAAAAACATAAATTGACGGATGTTTAAGTGAATTGAGATTTATAATATACCTTCCCAAATATAACTTCTCATTCAATATCAAATAAGCAGCTATAACTACAAGTAAGAGTTGAAAAGGACTGAAAATAGATGTAAATACAGGGCCCCTCGTCTTTATGCACCAGGACATAGCGATAACAACTAATCCAGACGCCACAATTCCCTGCATATACATTCACACATATTTAAAAACTTCCTTTTACAAAATATTTACTACTTAAATTACTACTAGCATACCGAAAAAACAACAGTAAGAATTCTGAGGTTGTTTCCTAACTTTCATTGGCTCCAATCCTTTTCAACACAGAGAGCAATTACAATTGCTTGAATGGCTCCCATTATGGATACTAAAGTTGCACTTGAGCGAGGACTTGAGTATTTCTCATTCAACTTAATATGTGCCATGTATAAGAGTATAGTGACAATAATGCTAAACAACAATTCACATAAAACCATTGATTAATGCATAAAGATAACACTTGGGTGTATATCAACGAATAAATGAATAAACTAACCTGAATAATATACCACAATGAGTAAGAGCAACTACTTGCTAGTGCACATGAAACACCCAACACTTTATTAAGAAGGTCAACATGGTAACATGTCATTTGCTCATTTTGGTTGTGATGTCGATGCAAAATGTTGATACGGGAAGACCAAATATGAATTTCTACACCTTTAAATAATATCATCAACATTGCACCACTCATTCCAATTATTGTTCCTATCACTTTCGTCTTTCCTTCCACAACCTTCAAATTAAATTTATCCATTCTATGAAAACCAAAAGTAAATATATGTTAATGTATTTTATTTAAAAAATTTGTTTTACAAGACATATTTGTGGTGTATGAAAACTATGTCATTGTTGCTTGAAAAATCTAATAAAAACCAAATAAAAAATTAATTATAAAAATTAAACGAATGTATTTGAAGGCACAAGAATAAAAGAGGGTGGTTGATATATATATATATATATATATATATATATATATATATAATGTATGTACCCGAAGCATACAGCCATGATTAAGCTTAGTTTTGTTCAATTCTCTTGTTCAAAAAAGCTACATGATAGTAAATAGGAGTCTAATTTTTTATAATAATAATAATAATAATAATAATAATAATAATAATAATAATAATAATAATAATAATAATAATAATAATAATAATAATAATGATAATAATAATAATAATAATAATAATAATAATAATAAAGTGGTAAAAGTAAAAGAGGGTGCAATGCAAGTAACCTATCAAAAATTAGAGCAATTGGGATAGTGAAAGCGGATACGAAAATGAGGCGATATGCTGCGGCTACTCTCATGCTCATTCCATCAGTTATTGCAAGCTTGTATATTATAGCCATTGCAGCAAATGCAATCTGTACAAACACCATTAGCACTTCTGGTTTTATCCTATGCCATAAATTACTCATGTCCCTCATCTTTACTATTAATATTGTCTATGTTTTATGAAGAAGGTGTTGGTGTGCAAAATGATACTGAGAAACAAAAAGAATCTGCAGTCTCTGCCGCATCAATTAAGCCGTTAGATTTTTATTCTTTTAAATTGATTTAGGGTCTGTTTGGTAAAAATAGCGGTTGACTAATAAGCTAGCTGATAGCTTATAGCTTATGACTGATGGCTGGTGACTGATGGCTTATAGCTTATAGCGGATGGTTGAGACTGATAGTTTATAAGCTAATTGAAGTGTTTGGTAAAATTAGCGGTTCAATTAACTTATAAATGTAAAGTGACATAAAAGATATTTAATATATAATTATTTATTTTAAATTAAAATAAATTATAAGGGTTAAAAATAGATTTTAATTAAAATAATAAGGATAAAAAAGGAAGAAAAAATAATAAGCTATAAGACATAAGCTAAAACGCTATTTTAGGTAGTGTTTGGCCCAACTTTTTATCTACTTTTCTTCTCCTTATAAGGAGATGGAGGGTCAAACACATTTTTTATAAAGCTCTTATGAAAAAAAGTAGCTTTTTTTTCAAGACAAAAAATTAAATAAAAGGAACTTGTAAAAAAGGCGTTGAAACCAACTTTTCCAGAGCTTAAAATATGTGGTCGCAGCAGTTCGAATCCCAACGAAAGCATTTTCTTTAAAAAAAATGCGCTACTGCAGTAAACGACAGTTTTTCAATTTTTTCTACGGTTCATAATTTCTAGAGTTATGTTTTATTTTATTTTTTTCTCCTTCTGTTTACATCATCATTTTTGTAGATATTAGGTTTGTCCAATTTTTTATTCGTTTTGTATATTATATCTTATTTTATTGTATAACTAGTAACAAACCTGTGCATACGCACGGGTTGTGGTCTGATACGCGCATTTATTTACATAATATATTTATTTTAAATAGAATATTTAAAATGAAAAAATATTTAGATCAATAATAAATTTTTCGTATATCAAAATATTTAGATCAATAATAATTTTTTTCCTCTTATATCATTCTTGGATCATAAAAGTTTGAATCATAAATATCATCTTTCTTATATATAAACATGTAGACAAGAATATATTTTTTCCCGTATTCAAATATTATTTATGTTTAGGTATTATTTACAAAAATATTTGGATAAATTGTAAATTTTTGTATATAAAAATATTTAGATCAATAATAGATTTTTTCTCATATACCATTTTTGAATAAATTTTTTATGGATCTAAATACCATTTTTTGTATATAAAAATATTTAGATCAATAATAATTTTTTTCCATATACAAATATTATTTTTGTTTAGGTATCATTTATAAAAATATTTGAACGAATAGTAAATTTATGTATAAAAAAATATTTAGATCAATAATAGATTTTTTCCCGTATATCATTTTTGAATAAATTTTTTTTGGATCATAAATTCCATTTTTCGTATATAAAAATATTTAGATCAATAATAAATTTTTTCCGTATTTAAATATTATTTATGTTCAGTATCATTTATAAAAATATCTGAATCAATAGTAAATTTTTTTATATAAAAATATTTAAATCAATAATAGACTTTTTCCCGTATACCATTTTTTAATTAAATTTTTTGGATCATAAGTACCATTTTTCATATAGAAAAATATTTAGATTAATAAAAAAAAATTCCCGTAGACAAATATTATTTATGTTTAGGTATCGTTTACTAAAATATCTGAATCAATAGTAAATTTTTTGTATATAAAAATATTTAGATTATTAATAGATTTTTTCCCGTATACCATTTTTTTGGATCATAAATACTATTTTTCATATAGAAAAATATTTAGGTCAATTATAGATTTTTTCCCGTATACAATATTATTTATGTTTAGGTATCGTTTATAAATATATCTGGATCAATAGTAAATTTTTGTATATAAAAATATTTAGATCATTAATAGATTTTTTCCCGTATACCATTTTTGAATTAAATTTTTTTGGATCATAAATACTATTTTTCATATAGAAAAATATTTAGGTCAATTATAGATTTTTTCCCGTATACAATATTATTTATATTTAGGTATCGTTTATAAATATATCTGGATCAATAGTAAATTTTTGTATATAAAAATATTTAGATCATTAATAGATTTTTTTCCCGTATACCATTTTTGAATTATATTTTTTTGGATCATAAATACTATTTTTCATATAGAAAAATATTTAGGTCAATTATAGATTTTTTCCCGTATACAATATTATTTATGTTTAGGTATTATTTATAAATATATCTGGATCAATAGTAAATGTTCGTATATAAAAATATTTAGATCAATAATAAATTCTTTCCCGCATATCATTTTTGAATTAAACTTTTCCGGATCATAAACACCATTTTTCATATAGAAAAATATTTAGATCAATTATAGATTTTTCCCGTATACAAATATTATTTATGTTTAGGTAATGTTTACAAAAATATCTATATAAATAGTAAATTTTCGTATATAAAAATATTTAGATCAATAATAGATTTTTTTTCCCGTATACCATTTTTGAATAAAATTTTTTGGATCATAAATATCATTTTCCGTATATAAAAATATTTAGATCAATAATAAATTTTTTTCGTATACAAATATTATTTTTGTTTAGATATCATTTATAAAAATATTTGAGTGAATAGTAAATTTTCGGATAAAAAATATTTAGATCAATAATAGATTTTTTCCTGTATACCATTTTTGAATAAATTTTTTTTAATCATAAATAATATTTTTCTTATATAAAAATATTTAGATCAATAATAGATTTTTCTGATACAAATATTATTTATGTTTAGGTATCATTTACAAAAATATCTGAATGAATAGTAAATTTTTGTATACAAAAATATTTAGATCAATAATAATTTTTTCGCTTATATTATTTTTTATTAAAATTTTGTGGATCATAAATACCATTTTTTTTAAAGAGTAAATGGAGTATAGAGAGATTAAGGTAGAAAACTAAAAAGGTGAAGAGAGAGAAAGAATGGTGAAAATAAGTTATAATATAGTTGAATAAAATATTAAGATATAATGGACAATTGTGTGGATAGACCAAAAAACCAACAATTTTAATAGGTGTACAAAAAGTAAGGATGGGTAATTTTGTAAAAACCAGAACCACTTATTTTCTTATATTATAGATGATTTTCAATAATACTATTATTAATTTCTTATACTATACACTATATTATATATGTTAATACAACAATTAATCTATAGACATTTATATATATATATATATATATATATATATATATATATATATATATATATATATATATATATATATATATATATATATATATATATATATATATATATATATATATATATATTATATATTATATATATATATATATATATATATATATATATATATATATATATATATATATATATATATATATTTAACTTTAATGAAAAAAATAAAATTAAAAATAACTTTAAAGTTTAAAAAATAATCATAACCAAACACCTTTAACTTAATTTTAAAAGCTCTTAATTTTAACTTTAACTTTAAAGTAACTTTTAAGACTTTAAAAAGTCGGGTCAAACGAGCTCTAAATAGCGCCTGGAAAATAAGCTATAAGCTAGTAAATTAAGTTATTAGCTCGTGATGAAAAGACCGTTACCAAACGGGTCTAAATTATCATATGAGCTTATCAGACAAAAGGCATAAGCTATAAGCTCGAAAATATGTCTTACCAAACAGAGCCTTAATTATAGAAAATTGCACCGGTCTTATTTGATACTTAATGTTGTTGCTTTGTTTTTCTTTGAATTTTACAATCGGTGATTTCTTTATGGCAAACCTTCCAAGCACTATCATATTAATTGAATTTGTTTCAGTTTTTAACATCTCTGTCAAGTAAAATATCTGACGTTACTAGTTAATGGAATAATTGGTACAGAGAAAAATAGACTAAGGTAGAGAATACGGCTGCCGAGGAGAGGATCCGTAATGCTGGTGATTAGGTATTATGCTCAATTTCTCTCAATCTTAAATCTTAACTATATAATTAATCCAATGACAAAATAAAATACACATGATAAGATAAATATATTAGAACAAAATATAAAAAAAAAAACAGATCTTTATAAATAAACTAATTGATTAAGAGATTAATTACTATGTACTGTCGTGTAAAAAATTTACACCATTAGTTTATTACTATCATTCTTTTCAATTTTCAACCTCTATGATTAATTAACCGTTTAAAATCCATTTTCATTGTTCCCTGCTTTTCAGTTAAATTTATTATTAAAATATTGATTTTTTTTAATATATAAATAACATATGAAATGATTTATTCAACTATCTATCTAAGATGGAAAAAAAAATTTAAATATCTAGGTTTCATAAAAAAAATACGAAAAAAACCATGTTTTCGGGGTATTTACCAAACTGTCTAGGTTTGGGATACCAAAACACTGAATGCGCCAAATGAAATGGCGCATAGGTGTATATTTTGGGTGCATGCGCCAAATGAAATGGCTTGCCCTAAAATTCCCATTGCATGCGCCAAATGGAATGGCTCATAAGTCTAGGGTTTTGCCCTAGAAGCCAAACCATTTGGCGCCATAGTTCTAGGGCCTTTTTTTTTTATTTTTTTTTTTCAATTTTTTTTTAATTCATTTTAAATTGGGAAAATGATAATTTTATTTTTTATTTTTTTATTTGTTATGATGTTTACTTAAAAAAATTAGTAGAATATTTTTTTCGGCCTATTATTTTTTTCGATTTCGGTCTATTATTTTCGTAAAAACGTCTAATAAATCAAGTTTGTAAAATCTTATTAACCCTAAATAATGTAATGTATGCGTTATCGATATCGGTTTTTTATTAAAGCTCAATTTATTGATGAAAGACCGATGAACGGTTACAAGAGGTGAACGGTTACAAAAGGTGGTAAGCGAAACTGATACATTGCATTAAAAAAAATACAGATTATACTAAACTTGCGACGATGTCGTGCCACGATTAGGGCATCTCTTTATATTGTGCCCCACCTGACGGCAAATGCTGCATTTTCGTTCCATTTTGTCGCGGACGTCCATTTCGGTCCTAATCCGTGTACTATTGGGACGCCCTTTTTTCTTTCGCCGCATTGCGTCGTTGTGCCAAACTACCTCTCCATCATACTCAGGCCAGTAATCCTCCTTGGCCACCACAGGAAACGCAACACTGTAAACTCTGAGCAACGTCTGAGTCTTGTAAATCGGAGACAGTAGTGATATAGCGTCGCGGTGGGCATACGCACATGCAGCTATGACGTGTGAGCAAGGCATACGAAAAGCTTGAAACCTTCCACAGTCGCACCAATCTTCGTCAAGAAGAACCCTATATTGTTGCCTTGGCAGTCCCTCATTGTGGTCAATTGTCTCGCGCACACTGAACGTGCGATTGAATCGGTCGAAAGAAGTCACTTGATGAGTGTTCGCTTTTGCCGACTGCTGTTGCATAAATTTCATGCAACTATCGCTTAATAGTTGACCAGCTTGCCTAACATCACCCCATCTCCTGCCTCTTGTTGAGAAGAGTGAAGCCATCCTAAAGTATGTGGCTTCCACCAGTGCTGTGATTGGTAGGTTACGGATGCCTTTGAAAACGCCATTCATGGATTCCACGAGATTAGTTGTCATATGGCCCCATCGCACGCCATTGTCGTAAGCCCTTGTCCATTTGTCCCTGGAAAGATTATCTACCCAAGTACCTGCCTCTGGATTTGTCATTACAATCTCACTCCGATAATGCTGGAATGTGGGTTGGGTCAACGCATAACCAGCATTGACTAGGGCCTTTCTTAGATGTCTGTCCTTGATCTCCCGCATGAAGTTTTGGGCTATGTGGCGAATACAATATACGTGTTTTGAAGGGGGGTCATGCCATCCGTTCGCTGGATTGTTGTAAGCACTCTCTATGGAAGCGTGCCTATCAGAGATTAAACATATGTCAGGCTGGGGAGCAACATGTTCCCGGAGGTTCCTTAGAAAGAAACTCCAAGCCGCTGCAGTTTCACCTTCGACGATAGCAAATGCCACTGGAAATATGTTGCTGTTACCGTCTTGTGCAACCGCCATGAGCATGGTTCCTTTGTATTTGCCGTATAACCATGTCCCATCAATTTGAAGTATGGGTTTACAGTGTGCAAAACCTCGGACGCAAGGTTTGAACGCCCAAAAAAGCCGATGGAATATTCCGTTTCCCTGGACAGGGTTTCCATCCGGGGCATGCGCGGGCAGTGTCTCTAGAATCGTAACAGTGCCAGGTGCGTAACTGTGTAGCGCATTGAGGTATCGGGGAAGAATTTTGTATGACTCCTCCCAGTTGCCGTAGACTGCCTCAATTGCCTTTGTTTTTGCAACCCACGCCTTTCTGTAAGATGGAGTGTAGTTGAAGGTTGTGACGATGTGGGATATTATATTTTTAACCTTCAGAGACGGATCGGAGCTTATGAGAGGCAAGATCTCCTGGCACATAAGATCGGCACTGAGTTTTGTATGATCCTGGGAATTGTTAGGGTTGACACACGTGTGTTTCTGCGTAATCGACCCTATTTTCCATGCATTGCTTCTCTTCCTATAAGAGGCCAACAGTCTGAACCCGCACTCTGGATTTTTACAAGTGATTACATACCGTTCCAGGTTTGAACGATCTACTTCAAAATCAACGTTGTTCGCCATGTGCCATTTTTTTATTCTTCTCAGACATGCCTCCTTAGACGGAAACTTGTCTCCTTCCTTTAATTCTTCGTCGTTTTGGATGTAGGGCGTGAAGAAGATGTCAGATGATGGTTCGTCACCTTGGAGGTTCAAGTTACCCATATGTGCTGGAGGTGCGTACGCATGAGCTGGAGGCACCAAGGTTTGCTGCTCGTCGTCGGATTCCTCGTTGACCATGTCGTCAAATTCGGTTTCCAGATCGTCTTCTTCCTCGTCAATGACGTCAACCTCGTCTTGCTCGTTGACTGGTGGGTCAATAACCTGTGACTGGACAACATTAGTTTCTTGTGTCTCAGCCTGAAGAGTGACGTACAGCTCGATGGAATCCAACCCACAGTATTCGTGGGTGGTGAACATATCTTGCAAGTCTTCGTCATTGGCAATCTCCATTTCGTAAAACTTGACGGTGTTGTCTTCATTGAAATTGGGACATTGGTAAAAAACGCTTGCAATAGGACCCATTGCAATCTTAGAGTACAGTCGTTGAATGAAGTACGAAAATGTTGCTCTTTTGCTCAACAACAATGGTACAACCTGAGTGTTTCTCATCACAAAACCGGCTATCTCATGAGAGTAGGTCTCACCGTTTAGATGGGCATGGACAAGATACTGGGTTGATGAAGTCATTTTTGGAGGGGAAAGTGTGCGGGTGTTGTAATCTCAGGTCAGATTAGGTAAAATTGTTGGTGTGAGTTGTAATGTTCAGTATATGTTGGATGTCTTATAAATTGAGGTTCATATGTCCTTGCATTATCTCAACACATAGACACGCTGATCTATGTCCTGTACCCCATCACGCGTCTGAAATGATTCCTGATAAGATTCCTGTAACGATTCCCCTAGGCAGAGCATGCATGCAACCCTATCTGGCAGCTAGTTCTGCAATAATTATATATATATATATATATATATATATATATATATATATATATATATTTATTTATTTATTTATTTATATATATATATATATATATATAAATAAATAAATAAATAAATATATACATATATATATATATATATATATATTTATTTCTATATATATATATATAATTATATATAAATATAGATTAATATATATATATATATATAAATAAATATAGATATATATATATATATATATTTATTTATTTCTATATATATATATAATTATATATAAATATAGATTAATATATATATATATATATATAAATATAGATATATATATATATATATATATATGGTGGTTCTTACAGACCCACTAGTATAGGTCTGCCACTATCTTCCGAATTGATTATAAAAGACAGGCACACTGATCTAGGTCTGCAACAGGATTCCGTATTGACTGTAAAAGACAGACACACTGATCTATGCCTGCCACCAGATTCCGAATTGATTAAAAAAGGACAGTCACACTGATCTAGGTCTGTTCATATATATTTTATTTAATAAACAAATAAATTTGTAATTAACAATTATTTGTAGTTTAATAATATATTTTACTAATTATAACTATAGTTAATAATTACGTATATAAATTATCAATTATATGTATGTTAATTATTGTACCCGTCCACTAGGTTAAATATTGTCCAGACGAAAACAACTAACACAACAACCACATTTTTTTTAATTCCATGACCATGCGTTGACAACACAAAACCATCGGTAAATCACGATGTTACGTTGCAGAATACAAAAGAAGAGAAAAGAACACAGAACAACTAGTACTCTTTGGAACAAATAAAACAACAGTTAATCTAAACTACTCTAGTGTCACTGCAATAACAAGGGGATCTTCAACGCCTCGGTTAACTTCTCCACTGTGTGTCCAAAACATTAGATCCACGTCCACATCGTCTTTCACACGATCCCAATAATACATGTAGGTGCCTTCAGGGTTATTATCGGTCAACGTAATGTATGGACACCGGTATTCTAGCTGTTTAACTTTTCTGGTTGGACCATCGAGTTGACGAAACCCAGTGTTGATGGCTCTAACAACTCTCTGGAAATTCCAGTGAGGGTTGAGGCAAACCCGCATGTGACTACCTTCCTCATAGAAGACCACCGCCCAAACAGAGTTCATTTTTAAGTGTTTACACTATGACTGAAATAAGGGTTGGGACTTCAACTCCACACAGACACTGCTATTTATAGCGGGTGGAAGGCAGAGGGAAATTTTATTGTTAATTATTAATAACTTTAATAAAATATCATTTCATTGAAATATGTTAACAACATTTAATTGAAAGGTACAGATATGCTAAGAGCATTTAATTGAACAATACAGAAGTTACTGAAATGATATAGAAATAGTAGCGCCTAGGATATAACAACGGTTAAAACAATGTCTTCTCTGTCCTCCATCATTAGAGTGCATTGGATGTCGTCTTCCATAGTCTCCCACCAACGCTGCCTTCCGAGAAAAACACCTCCCCTTGTTCGAAGTCTCTTGATAGATCGGATTTGTTCGCCTGGAACGAACTCCCCGTCCAGAAACCTGAGGATGTTTCTCTTAAGCTGCTCCATGGTTTGGATATTCCAGAACATCACTTGCATGGGAGGTTTGACTGCCGAGAAGATAACGTAGCCGTTCCTTCTACGAACGTCCGGTTGATAATTCAGACGCCTAACAGGAGGTGGAGGCTCAGAAGTCCGGTGCGAACCATCTGGCCTTATTCGAGTTCTCATTTTTCAGTGTGGGTAATAGTGCGCCCGAAACCCTAATTTATAGAGGCATAGACGTCTTGCCGTTGCCTCATTTTCTCATTAGGGTTTCTTCTGGGAAGACCAAGTAGGTGACAGTACCAAAACCCTAATTCATAAACGGAAACCCTAATTTTGAAAAAAAAAAAATGATCCTTCTAATGCGCCATTTGAATTGGCGCATTAGTGCCTTTTCTTTACAGGAAGTCGCCAAATGAAATGGCGCATTAGAAGAATTTTTTTAAAAAAATGCCAATTGATTTGGCGCATGCCTTGTTGGTGTGGACCACCACCTGGCCCCACATGGTCCCCACATGCATGTGCTGAAACGATTCCAGGAGTTACTGTAAACCAGCATGGAGTTACTGTTAACAAGCATGCGACTGTAAAAATTTCTGCTAAGATTCCTGATCAGATTCCTGCCAGGATTCCTCCTACTCCTGCATGCATGCTACCCGAGCTGTCACATAGACCTGAGCTGCATGCATCTAACCATGCCTTGTCACCGATACTTTGACTGCATGCATGCCAACACATCCTGCAGAAGCAACACCAAACAATTATGGCTGTGTTGACATGTCAAGCATGCATGATGTTACCGTTTTTCCCTCATCAATATATATAGCACTTGGAATTCTGCAGATACATCACCATTGTAACTCATCTACTCTTAGAACAATCCTTTTGCAATCAGCTTACGAATTTTCAGCCTTCAACCATGTCTCTCCTAACCATGGGCGAAACACACAGAGGAACCCCCCAGAACATCGCTACCTTCGTAAGTGTATTAGTGTTACTTTAAAATCACGCCTTGCTAACTGATAAACTAACTGATTTTTTTTGGCATTCTTACTCTTTTCAGAACGTTCAACGCTTTCGCACTCGTAGTAAACATACCATCGCCCCGGACGAACGCATTATACCATACCTGAACATTGCTGGTTTCGGTCCGATTAGCAGGATCGCCGAGTCTTCTATTGACCACAAGTTTGTTCTTGCTTTGCTAGAACGTTGGAGGCCAGAAACACACACCTTCCATCTTCCGACAGGGGAGTGCACCATCACCCTTGAAGATGTCCATATGCTACTAGGCCTTCCTGTTGATGGTAAGGCAATTAATGGTTGTGTTATGCAGGCGAATAGCTTATGCCAAGAGGCACTTGGAATAGACTTGATAGAAGGAGCCGTTGGTGCTAGGGGGCAAGGTGTTAACCTCAAGAGGTTAAAGGATTATTATAAAAATTTTCACTTGAATGATGCGTCTCCCCAAGAGACCATACTGCAGAAAACTAGGTGTTACGTATTGTTGCTTATAGGAAACGTTTTGTTCCCAGATAGCACTGGTAACACGGTTAACTTTATGTATCTTCGTTTGCTAATGGATTTTAGTAGAGTTGGTCTGTACAGCTGGGGGTCTGCGGTACTGGCTACCTTGTACCAGTCACTATGCAAAAACGCGGTTGCTGAGTCCTGCACATTCTACGGATGCGCCCTGTTGGTGCAGGTGTGGGGGTGGTGGAGGATGCCCATACTGGCCCCGGTTAACAACGGTAGTTGGGACTTTCCGTATGCCTTGAGGTAAGTTTGTAGTATACCATTTTCTCTTTACACAATCTACTCCATTCTAACTAAATCATTATTTTTTTGTTGTAGATATTGTGTGAAAAAAATGGACTTCACACGTAATCCTCGATCAAACATAACAATGTACCGATTTCTAATTGATCACCTTGGTCCCCATCAGGTATTATCTCTAATTCTTTTCTTCTGTTTTATAAGTATTTTCCGTAAATATTTTTTCCCAAAGTAATGTATAAATCTCATGCATGCAGTTCATATGGCGACCGTATCTCGAGTGCGAGTATGAGCCTAGAGCGCAGGATGCAGAAATCTGGACGACAAAGTGCTGCTTAATCCGGTACAACATAATAGAAATGCATCACAGCGACCGGGTAATGCTTCAGTTTGGGATGCGTCAACGGATACCCGACCCTCCTGTTGACTTGGGAGTGTGGCACCTAAAAAGAGTGAACCATCAATGGACACACCAACACTGGAAGAATTTTGCACCCGATCATCGCCAGATGTGGAAGAACCGTCGCCAGTATGTCCTGAACTTCCCCGTTAGTGACCATGAAATGAAACCATCTCCTGAATACATGAATTGGTATCGTACAGCCACAACCCCAAACTTGTTTCTTGCAGCTCCGTTCTATTTAAATGATCCCCGTGCACAAAACTACATCTTGCCACAACAACAACAACCAGAAGAAGAACCACAACAACAACAACAACAACATGAACAACAACAACTCCGACAACAACAACGACTTCAGCAGCGACAACAAGAAAGCCTGCAACACCGCCAACAACAACTCCAGGAACAACAACAACTCCAGCAACAACAACAAAACATTTTCAGTACTCCATCCCGTTCCGCACGCAACATCCGCCAATCAACTATGTTCCAATCCCAATCTCAACCATTACAAGGGTATGAAGACCGCCATCCTTCCTCTGACCAATATCAGACCCACTCGCAACCATTCAGATTTTCAACATTTGCTGGGTCATCAAGGGGATTCGGCCAAAACCTAACTCCCGGTTCATCTAGCCTTCATCTTAGTCCCGACGATGGTCCTCATGGTGAATCCTCTTACCGTGGCGCCCCCTCCGGCTACGCAACACCTACAAACCAATTCGCCTTTAACCAAGGTAGTTCTAGTGCTGCGGGATGCTATGCGCCGGAAGTCTTTTCCCACCCCACTCCACCGCCACGAATAAGCACATTTGACGGAATGGGTAACCGACTTTACAACAGCGGTTTTCCGGATAATTATGGGGGCATCGACGAATTCATAGACAGCGATCCACGTGACATCCCAGTACCAGCCCCGGTGACACAAACCCAACAAGAAGCACAAAGGGGCAGGGGTAGGGCTAGGGCAAGAGGCGGTGTCAATATTCGCGGCGGAATCAACGATCGCGGTAAACGGCTCATTACAAGACCAGGTTGCGGAACGGATGGCTATCTTGGTGATGGCCGTCATTGATCATTTTGTTGTACTATTCATTAGTCTTCTGTGTCGTTTCTGAATTTGATTGTAACCGATGTTTAGCTTTTAAATTATATTGTAATCGATGTTCAGTTTTTAAAAAATATTGTAATCGATGATTAGTTTTTAATTTATATTGCAATCGATGTTACACTTTTGATTATCGTTTTCTGCATTTCATTTTAAAGCCGAAAAAAATATTCTACTAATTTTTTTAAGTAAACATCATAACAAATAAAAAAATAAAAAATAAAATTATCATTTTCCCAATTTAAAATGAATTAAAAAAAAATTGAAAAAAAAAAATAAAAAAAAGGCCCTAGAACTATGGCGCCAAATGGTTTGGCTTCTAGGGCAAAACCCTAGACTTATGAGCCATTCCATTTGGCGCATGCAATGGGAATTTTAGGGCAAGCCATTTCATTTGGCGCATGCACCCAAAATATACACCTATGCGCCATTTCATTTGGCGCATTCAGTGTTCTGGTATCCCAAACCTAGACAGTTTGGTAAATACCCCGAAAACATGGTTTTTTTCGTATTTTTTTTATGAAACCTAGATATTTAAATTTTTTTTTCTGGAAGATGCTAATGATTTCCCTAATATACCCTTTTAACTAAAAAATTTGCACTAAAATATGTCCTTTCTTATAATTGACTAAATCAGTTAATCCTGACCAATCAAAATTATCCTTTGATACAGGTGGCAGTTTCTTTCATCTCTCAATTCAAAATTAGACATTTGCGCGTACGATGCACGGTATAATCTTATATATTTTTGTGAGACATTTAGTTAATAGTTATAATTTAAATAGAAAACATAAAAAAAATATTAGAGAAGTCCATCGTCAATTCATGTCAAATTACTTTTTAATTTAGTCGTACATAATGAATTATAATACAATTTAAAAAATCAAATATAAATAAAAATTGCACAGTTAAGTTCAAATACAAATTTTATTATAATAATAACAAAAAAATAATTTTTTTAACGAAATATGCTATTTAATTATTAACACTTAAATTTAAAATTTAGTATAAATTACATACAATTCCACATTTTCACTCCACATAGTTTTATATAACGCCTTTAAAATCTATTTTCACTCCCTATTTAGTGCCTGTTTGTTTCCAAATAAGTAAATTTCCAAATAATTAATAATCTCATTTCTTATTAACATTTTTATATTTCCACTCCATGTACTATTACCATTCTCTACTATTATATACTAAAAATAATCATAAATTAATATAATAATAAAAACCATTCAAATTTATTTTTATAAAAATTGAAAAGAAATTTAGACACTATTCTCATTCTCATATTTTATCCTATAATAAAAATGAAAAAAGATTAGATACCCATTCTCATTCTCATATTTTTATCCTATAATAGAAACAGTAATTAATTAAATAGTTAAAAAAAACTCTTTGAAACCCACGTTTCTGTCTATGTTTTTTATAACTTTTTTTAAATAAAAATTATTTATATACTTTAAGATACACAATTTAAAAAAAAAATAAAAATAGATAAAATAACATATATCTTTAAGTTAGGATACAATGTGATTTTTTAATATAAAATTAAAACAAAATTTAAGAGAGAAAAGAGAGCAAGATATGACTTTTAACCTATGTTTGGATACCATAAAAAGAACGGAGCGGAATGAAGCAGAGTTGGACAGAATATAGTAGAACGGAGCTGAATGGTATAAATATGTCATTCCATTGTTTGAGTACTTCAGGATAGAATAGAGAAATTTTGTCATTCCATCCAAAAATGATAGAAATTGATGGAATTAGATGGAATTCGATAACGCTACATTCCATCCATTTTTAATCAATTCAAATGGTGGAACATAACTTTATCTCATTTCATCCGTTTCATTCCATATTATTCTATCAATTCAAATATACCGTAAAAATAATCAAATGATTTACCATTCATGTTGATTTACTTTGATTATTTGTCATTTACATAAATATTAATTTTCTCATGAGAACAAGTAAACATTGTCTTTGATATATATATATATATATATATATATATATATATATATATATATATATATATATATATATATATATATATATATATATATATATATATATATATATATATATATAAAACCATAATCCAAACGTGTCTTGACATGAGAAGTAAACATTGTCTTTGATATAAATAACATTGATTAGTAATGGTTGAACTCTGATAGCTTTGGATGACTCTATCATGTGAAACAGACATGGAAATAACATCATGTTCATCATTTTCAAACATTCTAATAATTTTTAATATCTTCACTTTCTTTTTCATTTCCTTGCTTTGACCCTAAAGTACTGCATAGAGACCGCAAACAATCACCATTGCTCCAAGCATGCTATGAAATTAATTTCTATAATGTTAATTGTAATTATATTGATGGCTGGAAAACACAGATTAAAAAACATGAATTGATATATGTTTAGGTGAACTGAGATTTACAATATACCTTCTCAAATATAATTTCTCATCCAATATCAAATAAGCGCGCATATATATATATATATATACAATATATATATATATATATATATATATATATATATATATATATATATATATATATATATATATATATATATATATATATATATATATATATATATATATATATATATATATATAAAACCATAATCCAAACGTGTCTTGACATGAGAAGTAAACATTGTCTTTGATATAAATAACATTGATTAGTAATGGTTGAACTCTGATAGCTTTGGATGACTCTATCATGTGAAACAGACATGGAAATAACATCATGTTCATCATTTTCAAACATTCTTATAATTTTTAATATCTTCACTTTCTTTTTCATTTCCTTGCTTTGACCCTAAAGTACTGCATAGAGACCGCAAACAATCACCATTGCTCCAAACATGCTATGAAATTAATTTCTATAATGTTAATTGTAATTATATTGATGGCTGGAAAACACAGATTAAAAAACATGAATTGATATATGTTTAAGTGAACTGAGATTTATACCTTCTCAAATATAATTTCTCATCCAATATCAAATAAGCGCGCGCATATATATATATATATATATATATATATATATATATATATATATATATATATATATATATATATATATATATATATATATATATATATATGGGTAAGAGTTTAAAAATGGTATATATCAAATAAGCGCGCGCATATATATATATATATATATATATATATATATATATATATATATATATATATATATATATATATATATATATATATATATATATATATATATATATATATATATATATATATATATATATATATATATATATATATATATATACTGGTTAAGAGTTTAAAAATGGTATATTTTGTTTATTAAAAACTTTTATTAAATGTAGTGAAAATTAAAATAATTGACTATTGTAAGAAATAAAAGGTATGTTTTTCTTAAAAACACTTGTATTCAATGCATTGCAAGTTTAAATAAGCTTGACCCTATATATATATATATATATATATATATATATATATATATATATATATATATATATATATATATATATATATATATATATATATATATATATATATATATAAGTAAGGCTTGATAAGAACTTAAAAGAGACGTAAATACATGGCCTCTCATCTTTATGCACTAGGCCATAGCGATAACAACTAATGCATACGCCACAATTCCCTGTATAAGCATTCACTCACATTAAAAAACTTCCTTTTACCAAATATTTACTAAATTGCTACTACCATACTAAAAAAACAACAGTAATAATGTTGAGGTTGTTTCCCCGCTTCCATTGGCCCGAATCCTTTTCAACACATAGAGCAATAAAAATTGCTTGAATGGCTCCCATTACGGATATTAAAGCTGCACTTAAGCGTGGACTTTAGTATTCCTCATTCAACTTAGTATGTTCCATGTAAAAGAGAATGGTGATAACAATGTTAAACATCTATTAACATAAAATCATTTATGCATAAAGATAACCACTTGTGTGTACATCAACGAATGAATGAATAAACTAACCTGACTAATATACCATAATGAATAAGAGCAATTACTTGCTAGTGCACATGAAACACCCAACACTTTTTTACGAAGGTCAATATGGTGAAATTTCATTTGCTCATTTTGGTTGTGATGTGGATGCAAAAGGTTGATATGGGAAGACCATATATATACCTGAAGCATACGACCCTGATGAAGGTAATGGTCGGAATTAGGTTGACAACGACCAACATAAACGTTGCTGACGTCAAAGCCAAATCCTCTAGGTAAAGAAATTTAGATATAAACTTCCCTTGAAATATTGCATATCAATGTATTATTGTTTTTTTGTCAAGTTAGCCAATGATAATATAAGTAACTGAACAAAATACTTGTATAATATGTCACATACCCAAACAATCCACAAAGAAATGTCTTAAAAATCACACTTCAAATTATCTTTTCTCTCTTATTCTTGCAAAAAAGGCCAGATTATTCAAGCTAAGATTTGTTCAATTCTATTGTTCAAAGAAGCAAAATGATAGCAACCAGGAGTGTAATTTACTCTAATAATAATAATAATAATAATAATAATAATAATAATAATAATAATAATAATAATAATAATAATAATAATAATAATAATAATAATAATAATAATAATAATAATAATAAAGTGGCAAAAACAAAGGTGAACTCTCCGGTACCCTCTACCAATCAAATGGTATAATTTCTTTCCATGTCCCTTTTTTATTTTAATTTATTTTAAAATCAATTAAAATTTTATATCAGTTTACACTAAAGGTACTGGTATCCAACTTAAATATATGGGTACCGAAGAATTTGCCAAAAGTAAATGAGTGTGCAAGTAACCTATAAAAAATAAGAGCAATTGGGATAGTGAAAGCAGATGCAAAAATGATGCGATATGTTGCGGCTACTCTCATGCTCATTCCATCATTTATTACGACCATGTATATTATAACCATCGCTGCAAATGCAATTTGTACAAACACCATTAGCACTTCTGGTTTTATCCTCTGCCATATACTACTTATGTCCCTCATATTCACTATTAATATTGTTTGTGTTTTATGGAGAAGTAGGTGGTGTGCAAAATGTTACTGAAAAACAATGCATTTATATGTTGATTAGGTATTAATTTATTCCATTAATGCTTGATGTAGTCATATCAATGTTTATGTGTGTGTGTGCGCGCGCGTTAATAATATATATAATTAACACGCGCGCACACACACATACAGTCTTCTAAATTTTTTAACCTTAAATATAAGCAAAAGTTAACAAATCTAGATGCATTTAATGCTTTTTTTTCAAAATTATCCTTGCATTAATTACTTAAAATTGTTAGTGGATGAAAATTTAATTAAGGGTATATTAGTAATTGTATTATGTCTTTTACATGAAATCAAGGAAATTAAATGCACTTAACTATGATTCTTAATAAGTGTAAAACTTGTCTTTTTTTGCTTTTAAATCAGGCCGGAGTAGTGTGTGTGTGTGTGTATATATATATATATATATATATATATATATATATATATATATATATATATATATATATATATATATATATATATATATATATATATATATATATATATATATATATGGCATGTCATATGAGAATGCCTTCTTTATATGAGAATGTGAGAATGAATTTGAACCATTAGATTTTAAAATAAATGGTGTAGATTATGTGTGAATCTTTTTTTCTCTCTCTCCTACGTCATTTATTTTAATAATGGAGAAAAGAGAAAAAAAGATTCACACATAATCTCCACCATTTATTTTAAAATCTAATGGTTCAGATTCATTCTCACATTCTCATATAAAGAAGGCATTCTCATATGATATGCCCTATATATATATATATATATATATATATATATATATATATATATATATATATATATATATATATATATATATATATATATATATATATATATATATATAGAGAGAGAGAGAGAGAGAGAGATCATGCGAATCCAAAAACTTCAACGATTCAAGGGACGATAAACCCTAAGTACCTCCTACGTTCCCTCGTCAGCGTCAGCGTCTGAAACGATCCAGCCACCGTGAAACACACCAACAGTCGCGGGCCCTAACTAACTTCTCCCTAACCGCATGCAATCTAAGCAAAAGTAGCAAGAAAAAATGGGAAAAAGAGCAGAAACTTACGTGTTCGAAGCTGAAGACGTGGTTGGTTGAACTACGAAGACCAGAACATAACAGCGACGACAACGGCAAAATAGCAAAAATAGAAGAAGAAAATTGAAAAAGTTCAGAGAGAGCTCAACGGTGGAAACTTCCAAATAAGCAAAAGGCCTCTCATTTATAGGCGCTGGTCGTATCTAATAGCAAAATTTGGATTTCGGTCTCTATATGTTATAATCTGTCTAAATTTTTGCTTCCATTAGAGATCGAAAATTATTTGTGTCTAAATTCCGTCAATCTCTTAAGTTTTTCAAGTAGTGAAAATACTATAAATTTTCTTCCACCGAAGATAACTTTAATGTCTTTTCTGCTTCAATTCTTTTTCTTTTATTTAAAGATGTAATAATTATACTAAAAAATTGAGCAGAATAGATGCATGTATGAATCTCGCTCTTTCATAGTCTTCCGTTGTTTCCCGTAATCCAAAACTGCTAATGATGGAAGCGTCATAATCAACATCGCTCTTGGCGTGTATTGAATTTGAGACTCGGGTTAGTTTTACTAGCTATGCCAATTAGGGGTGGCAAAACGGGCCGCCCGCCCCGCCCGCCGCCCGCCCCGCCTTATGCCCGCCAAAAAACGAGCGGGGTGGGCATGCCCGCCAAGTAAAATGGGCATAAAAATCATGCCCGCCCCGCCAAGATGGCGGGTTGGCGGGCGGCGGGCTTACCCGCCTATTTTTATTTATATTTTTTTTAATAGATTAATAGGCTTTTTTTACCTTTTAATTAAACTTTTCACTTATTTTTTAAAACAATTTTTTATAAAAGTAATTTTTTAACAAATTTACTCAAAAAAATATTACATATGTTTATAAATAAATGTATAAAATAAACCATCAAGAATTGCAATTACTAGAATTAACTAAAAAAAGAGTGAGTTTTGGAGGAGGAGCGGGCTTTGGCGAGCGGCGGGCTTTAGCGGGGCGGGTATGGTGGGCGGCGGATTTTGGCGGGGCGGGCTTTGGCGAGCGGCGAGCCTAAAATCCCAACCCAACCCGCCATTTTTTGGCGGGTGCGCGGGCGGCCCGGCGGGCCCCGACCCGTTTTGCCACCCCTAATGCCAATTGTACTTGCTAAAAAGTAAAATACATATAACTTTATTAACTTTCACACCTGCTATTTGAGTTGTTTAGGGTATTTATATAATATGTAGGGTTAACTTTTACATAATGGTGAGAAGCTCTGTATGTGTATTTTTGGAGAAATTTGGGATCCTTCCTCATCCCTAAGAATGAGGTATTTATGAGGCCACTAATATTAGGCTAAAGAACGATTATCTTAGATCTCTTCTTCATAGACGTGGGGAGGAAGAGATTAGTTTTTCCTTGAACCATGAAAGAGGTATTTATCTTCCTTAATTCCCTTCCCTCTCTGAGTTTGCAATAATGGAACATGCCATATCCCATATCTATTGGATAAGTAAGCAATGAGAATCAACTTAAACATATGAAGCCTAATTGAGAGGATTGTTGTGGACATCTCGGCGGCCACATGACCCATTTCAGGTGACATATAGCTTTGTGGGATAACTCACTCTACTATTATGTTTGATCTTCCATATGCTTTCATGGAGTACCCCCTCTTATGGCCGAATAAAATTATACTGATACATATATATATATATATATATATATATATATATATATATATATATATATATATATATATATTATTTTAATTTTGTTTACTATAATAGATTTATTTGCACTAGAAATATTTTGAATCAAATAAAGACGAAAATTTACTATGTGCATATTTTCATTAATTAGTGCCAGAAAATAAGCGCCAATAAATTACTATTAACAAAAATAGATCGTTACATATTTGTGGGGGTGGCAAACGGGCATGTCCGCCCCGTTTAGGCCTTTCCCGCAAAAGTTCGCAAGAAAATGGGGCGGGGCGGTCATAGTGAAGGGTGTGGGCCTAAAACGTCAGTCCGTCCCGCAAAAAAATGAAGACGGGGCGGCTAAACCTGCGGGCACTGTGCTTTTTAAGCCTAAAAATGTAAAATCTATGTTAATGATCGTGCCCACAAAACCCCGCATAAAAAACGGGGCGGGGCAGGGCGGTCACATTAGAAGGTGAGGGCCTAAAACCTTGGTCCGTCCCGCACAAAAGTGCGAGCAAAACGGGCATGCCCAAGCCCAACGAACTAGACCCGTTTTTCCACCCCTACATTTATGTGACGGAATAACTCCATTGTAATTAAGGGGTATTTATTATTCTCTAATTAATTATTGATTGGAATATATGTGTTGAAGTGATTTTTTTCTCAATATTTATTGAAGGAATGATATCATTTATTCCACGTCCATTTGTGACAGGTAGGGGTGGGAATAGGCCAGGCCGACATACATAGGTTTAAAGCCTAGCCTATTTAAGGCCACACCAGACCACACCTATTTAATAAAGAGACCAGACTTAGGCTTTTTTAAAAGCCTATTTTATTAAATAGCTCAGACTTAGGCTATTTTAAAAGCCTATGAAGCCTTATAGGCCGACATATATATATATATATATATATATATATATATTAGAGATATGCTAAATATGTTGGCTCATGTATGCATATATATTAGAAAAAGATTAAATAAGCTAGCCTATATATGCATATATATTATAATAAAGGCTAAATAGGTCGGCTTATATATGCATATATAGGCCGAGTTATAAGGCTTCTTAGGTAATATGGATTAAGTTAAAGCTTTAATGAGATACAAACTTTTAAATAGGCCATATTAAAAAATTGAGTATATGATAGGCCATCCGTCAGACTTATGTCTTTTAAGTTTATTGTAGACCAGACTCAGGCCTTATAAAATCTAGTCTAGCCTAACCTATTTACACCCCTAATGACAGGATTATACATCTTTACTAAAGTTTTGCTACAGTAAAATTCGTTACGGATTTGTCACTAAATCTGTCAACTAAATTGATTCTTCACGGAATATGACAGGATTATACATTGTGCAATTGTTTTTATCTTAAGAGTTTTTAAAGTCACACTTATTCAACCCCCCCCCCCCCCCCCCCCTTCTAAGTGTTTTTCTATCCTTCAATAGATGTACCTTCAAAGGTATTCCTAGCTAGAGATGATATCTCCTCAAGCACATATCCTCCATACACAAACGTATGATCAGGTGGTCTAGGTGGATAGGCATTATTATTTACACTCTCATCAACATCTTTCTCTATACTGTGTGCATTTGTAATTTGTTTACTTGCAACGTGAATAGGTGCATGTCGTTGTATAGAAATTTGATTCCCATCTATAAAACTTAGACTTTTATCCTTCTCAAAAATCCCTTCAATGGTTTTCTTCATGTTATCATCTTGTTTCCCTAGAATAGCTGATCTTCCACGTGTAGCTAGATATTTTTCTTTCTTACTCCTCCCATTGTTTTCCACGTGTTTCATATTTTTCTTTTCTTGCTTTTTATTAAAAACTTTGTTTTCCTTCCGTACTGCCACTTTTGTTTTTTATTTCCACATTAACTCTCTCCTCATTATTTTCCAACATTTCCACTGACACAATCTGTTCCTCATGATTACCTTTGTCCCCAACATCATTACTATCTGCTAATACTGTTTCCTTTATAGTTCCCATCACTCCTCCTCCAATAATTGCCTCATCATTAATTTCCATAAAAGAGATATGAGAATCAATGTTGTCCTTTTTTGTTCCACTCATTTCTGCCACGTCACCCATCAACGCAGTGAATCTTGAACCAGCCTTCCCACTGCCGTTACTGATCGGCGGTTGTTTCTTCTTTAACTCCGGTTGCTTCCTGATCAATCTCTTATTCTGAACAACTTGCCAAGGACCGTCACCCTTCGCGCCCCTTCTGCAATTGCTTCCCTATTATTGCTGGAACTCATGGCTGCAGCCTTCCCTTTCCCCATCTCATCCTTCCCCTTCTCCTTATCATTTATTTCTTTATTATAACATCCCTCCTTATAGTGCCCAAAATTTCCACAGCTGAGACATAACATATGTAATCCTTCATACTCAATTCTATATTTCCTCTCACGGATGGAGAACATAGCTAAAAGAGGTTTTGATATGTTAACTTCCACACAAATTCTAGCATATTTTCCTCGTTCCCTTTGAAGCGTATTCTTATCAACTTTTATCGTCCGTCCTGCCAAATTACCAATAACATGCAAAAGTTTCGGATCATGGTATTCAGTCGGCAAATTTGATATCCTAATCTAAACTGCAACGTTAACAATTGTCTCACTCTCAGGATGAAACTCTGGAGACCATTCTTTGACTATCAGGTAATGGTCATAGATAAACCATGGACCATCAGATAGCGCTGCATTCTTGTCCTCTTCATGAGTGAAAGCAACCAAATAATAGTCATGTCCAAGATCTATTATATTAATGATGCCTTTCCTCACCCACATCTGCTTCAGACGGTTCTCCAAAGCCTTGTAACCAATCCTTCTGCCTAAAAGCTTCACGATGACTCCCCTTCGCCATGGACGTTGAATTTTGTTTTCTTCATATTTGGATAAAACTATTTGAGGACAGTCATATCCACCACTTTGTAACTCTCTAACTCTGATTCCATTAATCATGTCTTCTATTTCAGCAGAGTAATCTTCCTCATGATTCACCTCATCCTCGTCATTTAACAAATCTACTGCAGCTTCAGAGCCCTCCCCCGTTATAATATTCTTATAGGATATAGTATTGGTCTTCTGATTTATTTGTGTCTCCGATCCCCCCTTATCTCGCATCTCTCCATCCACAGCCTTAGGTGGTTCCGGCGGTGGCGCCGGCAGCACTGTAATTGATGTAAACATGAACGCAGAAAAAACCTAGCAGAGCACTCACTTCTCGTTACTAAATTTTTTAACTTTAAATATAAGCAAAAGTTAACAAATCTAGGTGCATTTAATGCTTTTATTTCAAAATTATCCCTGCATTAATTGAAGCTTTTGAAAACGTGATGAAATGAGTAGAATATTGCTTCAGAAACATTTACTCCTTCAAAGTATCACAAAAACTTACTTCAATAAGTTGCTCAAAGTGAAGGATTCAGAGATGAAGATGAGTTGAATGAAAATGAAGTATGAGGGATTTTGTCAGCGTCATATATACTTAAAACATTTTTGGAGATGAATCTCCGAAAACCCCCTTGATTTAAATTATGAGGGTGATTCAGAGATGCATATGCAAAATCCTTTTATTTTGAAGAAAACAAGTTTGTTTCGTATATGCATATTTGTTCTTGCATAACACTTCAAGATAGAACGCGTCTTTTTTATCCCTCAATCGAGAGCCCTATTTACAGTGAAGTTCACGGTCTAATGACTATTAATCAGCTTTGCAACGCTTGTAACCGTCCATAAGTGCTTGAAACGTCTTCATTAACCATGTATAACCGACTCCATCTATGACTCGTAATGTCTTATGATCATTGATCCCTCTGTTCCTGAGCCGGTCTTGATAACTCCGAGGTGTCATCCCGGCTTTCAACTTCTTGAGATTTTAGCAGCAGCTCGACTACTTCTACTACTCCTTAGTACTACTCGGTACATCCGACTTAAGGACCCGACCTTGAGAATTATGGGATTTTAATATCCAGTTTTTGTCCTGTTCCTGAACAGATACGTGACATGTGGAATTTTTTTTTAATAATCAAATTTTTAAAAAAAATATACATAATTAACTCATATTTCAAGAAAATTACCCCAATAACCATGTTTAGGGGTTCCACACCTAGGCGTCATTCCATATGATTCCACACCTAAATTTTTTAACTTTAAATATAAGCAAAAGTTAACAAATCTAGGTGCATTTAATGCTTTTATTTCAAAATTACCTCTGCATTAATTACTTAAAATTGTTAGTGGATGACAATTTAATTAAGGGTATATTAGTAATTATATTATGTCTTTTACATGAAATCAAGAAAATTAAATGCATTTAACTATGATTCTTAATAAGTGTAAAACTTATTTTTTTTTTATAAATCAGACCGGAGTAGTATATATATATATATATATATATATATATATATATATATATATATATATATATATATATATATATATATATATATCACTGTCAACTAAATTGATTCTTCACGGAATATTACTGTATTAGTGATGAAAAATGACCCTCTCTAAATTTAATTTGCTTAGTAGTGTATCTTATATATTATATTTTTGTGTATTTAAATTCTTAATTTTACAACATATTATATTTAAATGTAACTTATTATATATTTAAGGATGGTGATATAACAATTCTATAATTTTAAATTGTGGTTGTAGATATATTTCCGTTGCAAATTTTTATATTGCACCAAAATGCGACTGTACTCAATTGAGTTGAAATTGCCTTTGCAAATTGTGGGTTGCAAGAGGCAACAATTTAAAATCATTGTCGCAACCAATTATAAAACCTTACTAGCAAGATATAGCATAAGAAAACTGAAAACAAAATTCATTAAATCAAAGCCTAAGTTCTAAGTCAAGCTTTTGGATATGTGATTCTTCCTTTGGTAAGCTCATTCGAAAGCTTCCATGCCATACAAAATTCACCCCTTGTTCAATAACAAGTGGTGTCCATGCCACAGTAGAAGCTGTTTCTCTGTTTGGTTTGTGCACGAGAGAGTGAGATTTGATTCCTAGTGGCCTTGCTGTCAAAGATTTAGAATAACCAAGTTCCATTGATGAAGATGATGGCATCATCCTATGAGATAATTGGTAACTTCTAGCTGCTTCTCTTTCCCTTTTGTGTGCATTCTGGTGACCCCCTAAGGCTTGTGAACTGTAGAACTTTCTCATGCAGAATTTGCATGAGAATACCTTGTTGTAAAGAGGCTTTGATGATATAGAATCTTGAAGAGACATCTCTTGTTTGAATCCTAAACTCAACCATTCTCCTATATCACTGTCTTTGCTATGCCTAAGAAAGGTCATAGTAACGATTCAAAAAGATTGGGGTGGTTTTGTGAGACTTGTTTTGTGGTAGAGGGCATGGAAATATCAGTAGAAATGTTTGTTCTTAAATAGGGATTGGTGAAAAGAAAGGGAGTACAATGATTGAGTGTGGGGGCTAAATAATATTATTTAGTGATTTTATGTCAGCACTGCGACATGTAATGTGTTTCCACTAAGTTTTTCGCATATATATTTGAGAGGAGATTTGGGACAGTGCTATTGTTGTCATATGGTGGTGTTAATTTATGGCTTCAGATTTCTATTTTTCTTGTGGTTTTAACACTTGTCATCTTAATAATTAGGTTATTGATGTCGTTAACTCGTGGAGATAGGATAAACTCTGAAGTGTTTAAAATGTCGTATACTGTTAGGTTTTGTTTGGATGTTTGGAGGGAAAATGAAGAGAATTTCGAAAAATATTTTTTTTAAATATTAAAAAGACTCTAATATTTTTTAAAAAAAGATTTTATTTAAAATGATAAAAAAAATTGTTTATTATTAACATATTTTTAATATTTGAAATATTATAATAACAAAAGTTATATTTTAACAATTTGTCCAAGCCCACTAAAACCCTCCAAAATCTTCCTTCGATAAATCTATCAAAGCACTCTCCATCTAATTTTTTTTTATTTTTTTCACTCAATTCTTCTCTTTTTTAAGGCTCCCATCTAAATTCCCAAATAAAATTTTAGAGTTCGTTAGATTGCCTTTTATACTCAAAGTACCTATATAAGAAACATGTGCAACTTCCTAAATAATACTAAAATTTGTACGATTATATTCTTCTCCAAAATTGTGCAAAGCTTTTTCGAACTATTTTGAATTTGTTTCAAACACAAGACATTTGAATGAGGACGTAACGTATTTTGTCTCGAAACATGGGTTATATTTAAGGTTTTTCCTACCATTTTTAGCGGGAAATTATTTTAGAGAGAAGTTTAGAGAGACATGGAAAGAACATCTTGTTGGTTTATGGTTCAAATAGTTCAATATTCTTTTGAGATTATCTAAGGGTTGAGAAACACTTCTAAAAATCACGAGCTTATGTGATTCTTGTATTGAGAGGATGAGATTTTGAGTCACAAATTTGGTAGAATATAGAAAATGTTCTTGTGAATTTGGAGATTTATTTTTATTTTTTGTAATTTATTTATAATGTCTTGTTTCAGACACTTGATTGGTAGTGAGTCGAGGATATGTTTTCTCCTTTAGAGTAGATAATTTTGAATCGAATTGGCTAAATAATTTTTCGGTGTGTTGATTGTCATATTTAATCTAGTTACTGTTATTGTGGTTTTGATTTAATATTAGTCGCTATATTAATTTTGTTTGAAGATGTCTAATGTGGTTTCTTGTGTTTTTTGTCCTACGTATCATATTTTTTGGCCTGTTTCATAATCAATATTTCACAACAAATGAACATCATGGATTAAGTTTACAAGAGAACATCATGGATTTTAAATAGGCTATGGAGAAGTTTTGCGGAAACGATTTGGGGTTGTGAAAAGTAAACATGCAAGCAGTATTGATTCGACAAAATTGAAAAGAAACATTGAAAGATATAACTTTCGTGGTGCTAAGCCTACAACAAACAAAGAAGGTCGAGATGATGGATAAGGTCAATGGTGCCTTTTTCTTGTGCCTCAGAGAAAAAATATAAAAGGATGTTGCAAGGGAGAAGTCCATATTAGAAATGCGGGTAAAGCTTGAATCATTGTATGTGACAAATTCCTTAGCTCATAGGTTATGTTTGAAACAATAACTCTATTCATTTCAGATGGTAGAAAATGACAAAATTTCATAACGCTTTAGTGACTTGCAAAATATTAAGATGAAACTTGATGATGAGGACAAGACTATAGTCTTATTGAGCTCATCGCCTAAATCTTTTGAAAATCTTAAGGATGTCCTTCTTTGTGGGAAAGAAGGCACAATCACCCTGGAGGAGGCCAAATCATCTACAAGAACCAAGAATTTAACCAATATTAAAAAGTTAAAGGTTGATGATGGTGCAGAAGACTTGAAAGTTTCAAGAGGGATAAGTGAGATTAAGGAAACAACTATGGGTAGAAATCTATGTTTAAGTCCAAGTCCAAGGGATTTGACAACTTAAAGTATATGAGCCTTGTTTTTCATAAAATTGAACACTTCAAGAAGGATTATCCTGAGACCAGATCAAGGGTGATTCTATTAAGATTGTCATTGCTTTTGATGAGGATGATTCTAGAAGTGATTGTGCTCTAGTGGTATTGAGTTTGGAGATAGAAAAGGGGTTTGTAATGGACTTTGAATGTGTCCAAGGAATGAAACCTTTGATATTTTGGAGCTATATTAAGGTGGAGTTATTTGACTTGTAAGGTTCATGGTATTGGGATGATTCAGCCCAAGATGTTTGATAGTTATGAGTTTCTTTCATGCAACGTGAGGCATCTTCCTGAACTTAAGCGGTATTTTTTTGCTTATAATCATGTTTTATGATTTAGGGAATTTTTAGTATAATTGATCAAGGAATCTTGAAAATTCTGTGTGGTACACTAATAATTGCTAAAAGGTCTAAAATATGAGATTTGTATATTTTGGACGGTTCCTTTGTTATTGGTAATTCATCATTGTTTAGTTAAGAATTTCGTGATAAAACAAAACTATGGTATTTGATATAAGGGTGTGTTAGTGAAAAAAATATGGTTAAGCTAGCTAAACAATATTTTCTAGGAAGTGAGAAATTAAACAAATTAGAATTCAGTGACTATTTCATACTAAGTAAACAATAGATATGGAAGTTTGGGAGTGATATGCATAATTTTAGTAGACTGTTTGAGTATGTTCACTCACATATTTGGGGTCCGACAAGGGTGGCAACACACATAGGGTTGATCATGCTTTAAGAAAGCTCAAGAATTATTGTAGTTCCATTGTGTTGTGAATGTGAGGAGTTCCAGAGGGAAAGGAAGGTGTTTGTCAAAATATTTTTTGAAGGATTTGAGGTAACCTTAAATGTATGGAGGTTGAGGGGACGTGAGGCATTTGTAATATGTAAAATTTTGTCTCAAAATCTATGCCATTTTATGGTTTCTTAGCCATTTTTAGAGGGATGTTGTTTTTAGAGAGACAAAGAGAGAACTTCTTCTTTATGATCACAAAAAATATGCATGAATAAGGGATGTAGTCATAAACACCATAGGTGTACTACTAAAGTAATAAAAAACTTATTGCAAAAGTAACAGGAAAAAAGACAACACACCACGAAAAAGATGGCGATCGAGGTGCACTACTCTATAGTGCATAAGGAGAGTCCCCTCTAAGTCAGACTCAAACTGAGTTTAAAATTAGTGACAAGGAAAAGGAGTAGACTATTGGCCAAGCCCATTCCTCATAGAAGTTCAATAAAACTTCCGAACATGACATAGGATGACACCCAATTCGCATAGAAGCGAAGTCGGGACTCAAGGAAAAACATGTAACATGTAGCAACAACCATAACCAAATAAAGAAGGAGGAACTAAATAATGGAAATAAGAGAGAATATCCATTCATTCAACAATAAGTTTTACATCAAGCAAGAACACCCCGGAAAAAAATCTACTAGTTTGACTCAACAGTAAATGGTCTATCATTCACTATATCTTGCTAAAGACGAATCTGTTTCCTTGATATTTTCACCTCATGAGGAAAAAATTCCATCTTCTTCAATGCATTTTCAAAAGAAACATGTAGAATGGAGTAAATGTCTTTCATCGGCTTACATACTCCTTGGACATGTCAAGGTATTCAAAATGCATCTTCTAAAGGTCATCTTGAGTCTTTTCTAACCTTTTCGAGCTTCATTCAAAGAAGTATCAATTTCCTTTACTGTTTTGTGGGAGGTATCCAATGCTCGAGTCTCCTTGGCAAGGACGACCTTAGTTGTGGATAGTTCCCTCTAAGTAGATCATAGGGAAACATCCTTCTTCTTTATCTCTAGAGCCAATGGATGGACCTATTAAGCCAATAAAGGTGGATACCTAAAACTTGTCCACTCGATAGTAAGAGCACCAACGCGCTTTGTGAGTGCCTCTTTCTCTCATTGAAGACGTTAAGTCAAGAAGACATCTCCCCTTTTGTTGACACCAAATGCTAGGACACCCGTCTCCTAATGCATTTGATACGTCATTTCTCCCATCTCTTCTTGACAAACATCTTCAACCTAGCTCGAGAAATAAGCATAGTATTCTTCAAAAGTAAAATATTGAAGCTCACTAGCTATCTAGGGACCAGGGTTGGCCATATGTAGCTACCAAATTATGCCCGGGGTCGAGGTTGGGCATCCCTAGGGACCAAGTCTTTCCAACTTTTATACAGGCGTCAGAAGTTTTTGTCAGAGGGGGACCCCGTAGTTGGAAATCTTATCGTAGTTGGCGTATGAGTGGTTTCCCCGTGTCTAAGGGTAACCATAGGTATTTTCTTCACTCGAAATATCATTTGGTAAAACTTGATATTATCTAAAAGAAATAAATCAAGTGGGTATGGGAAAAAACCACCGAGAACTTAGTAAAGAAAGTAAGAAAACGCCTACGTTAGTCGCCAAAGATGGCATGTTTCTCTTCTCTAGTAGCACCCCAAATTAAACATCACACATGCTCGCATGGGTCATCTTGGTAAGGGGGTAACCAGGTAGTACCAGTCTTTGAAAATTTCCAGACTATTGGAGTATACCTCAAATATCTTATGGCCTTGCCTAAGGAAGAACAACCTTAATCTCATGAGAATTTCGTAAAACAATGTTGAACATTAAAAAGTTCAAAAATAGGTGTCAAGGTCGACACACTTTTCTTGTATAACACCAATACTAGAATACTTTGACATAAACCTAGCTCTCCAAATGCAGTTATGTGGGAGAATTTCTTAGATGATTTAGAACAACCACCTCAAAGTCATTGAAAAGAAGGCGTAAACTTATAAAAAAACAAAAGTTCCTGAAGAGGGATGAACTACCCCTCATACTTTTGGCACATTTTTTTCCTTCAGGGGAAATAACTCCCTAGTCAGAAGAGTAACCCACCTCGGTGAAAGAATAATACAAACTTACCTTACCAGCGAAGATGGATACACCATCTAAAATTTCTCGGTCCATCCACATGGCTGAATTGTCTTCCATCATGTTCTAGTTTTGGGGGCGAGAGTTGTGCGTCTTAGAATTACTTACAACATAAAAAAACGACCATAAGTATAAGTACGAGATTGAGATTCCAACCACCACCTTAGGAGTTGGAGTGATATTTTTCCAAGTTCACCCTGCTCTGTCACGTTGGAAGCACACTCCACCACATCGAAACCCCATTTTAATACATCATAAACTAATTTGGTTTCGGAAAAGAACTTTCTAAATATTTAATATTTAAATTAGATTAACAGCCCCCCATAACCTTATATCAATTTAAACAATAACTCCAAAATATATATTGAAAAGATCACAAATCCCGCATTAGTTAGAGATAGAGCTTTAAAATGTTTTATTTAGAGTGTTATCTCTCATCTTACAAGTAGGGATGACAACGGGTCGGGTGCGGGTTTCACACTACCTAAACTTGCAACCGAAATATCGGGTGGCACACAAACCCGAACCCAAAGGTTATTCGGGTGGTAAAATAACACCCAGGTCCACACCCGTTGGATTCGGATTTTTTCACCCAAACCCGAATCCGTAACAAAATACATAAAATACATTTTTCCTACAATTTTCTTACGACTTTCCACAATATAATATATATATATATATATATATATATATATATATATATATATATATATATAATATATATATATATATATACATATATTATATTATATATATAAGCTGGTGTGATTTCGAGTTTTTGGTGTGAGTTTCACACTACCCAAACTCGCACCCGAAATATCGGGTGACACCCGAACTCAAACCCAGTCAATTCAAGTTTTCACCCGTTAACTCGGGTTCGGGTGCGGGTGGGCCCCGCGGGTTTGGGTCTGCCTTCCATTTCTACGTACAAGTCGGTTTTAAAAAGATGAATTAGGTCAGTCTCTAATTCTAATATGACATTCGATCATTTTGATCTGATTAAGGACCGCCTACCTTTTTACACTAAGCCCAATAAAATGCCAGGTATGAGGGGACTTTGAAAATATGAACATAAATACATAATCTAATTAATAATTGTTACTTTTTTACAAGCTTAAAATTTATTTTTTAGTAGTTTATATTAGTTTTGATAAAATTATTGATTGTCTAAATGATTTATAATCATTTTTATTTGCTTAAAATTAATATTAAGTTTATCAATATTCCGTAAATTGAACTCATTTCTCAACCAGGAAACATTTAATCTATTTGAAGTATATAGCCTGTATGTCTAGGGTTGGATTAAACCCAATAACTTTGTATAAATTGAAAAAGAATTCTATCATCTCATTTAAATGTTTTTGGATTAAAAATAAAGTTTGTTAATATTTAAATTAATTCATTTTTGCTATTTTTTCTTTATTTAATTTTTTTTAATTATCAATAAATGAGACTTCATTAAAAAAAATGATATATGATCCTGTATTGGATCCTAAACAACCGTCAAACAGTTTGAGATTACTGCATTATTAATTGAACTTGATGACTTATGAGCCACAAATATTGTATGGAGAAGATCAAGTTTGTGTGGGAACAACTTACATGCATATCTTGGCACAACAGTGCACTAAATGTTGGATCTATCCAAGACAAAATATGGACTTTATTTTGTTGTTTGTAGGCACAATGGGGAAACAGGGCACATTAAAAAGTAAATTATGTGCTCAATATTAGAAAATGTCTAAATAAATAATGCAATCTTTATTTTATCATTAATAATGCAAAGCTCTAAGAAGTTCCCAAGAGTCGTAATAAGTAATTGTGAGAAAACTTTATAGTTAGAAATTAGGATATTTTTCACATATAAAACTTTATAAATTTTTAATGGGATGAAATGATGAACCAATTGTGATCTTTTGAAGATTCGCTACAATACAATAATTGATGAGGTATTGGCTTATTTATTTATCCTAATACTTATTAATGACTAGTTTAAAAGTGTTGAGATAAAATGTCAAATTTTTTTTTTAAATTAATAGTTCAAAATTGTAATTCAATCATAAAAATTAATCACTAATTTTATTTTATTCTGCTAATGTGATTTGAGGCTCGTTTGTTTTAGATTTCATAAAATAGATTTGTTTTTATATTAAAAAATGATTTGTATAAAAAAAATTAAAATATAAAAAATTAATTTGTTTCTTATAAATTAAAAAATTGGTTTTGACATCATATAACATAAATATATATTATTTAAAATTTAAATATAATTGAAATCATATTTTTTTTAATTTTTATCAAAAAAACTATTTAAAATAATTTTAAATTTAAGTGATTTTTTGAAATTTTAATATTCAAAAAAAACTTATAACAAAAAGATAAAATAATTAAAATAATATATTAAGAATAACTATTTAAATCATTTTTTATTTAAATTTAAAAAAATCTTTATAATTTTTTTAACAAAATTATATAATATTATGAATTTTTTTTTTTTAAAAAACTGAAATAAATGGTCAATTTATCCGAATTGAAGAATTAGTTTTTTTTTTTGGGGTAATATTATTTATTTTTGTTTTGTTTGTATCGAAATTCGAAATGCTCACAGCCAAAAAGATAAATTTAATTTCATTGCAAAACAATCTAAATAATATCATGTTATTATTTTACAAGAGAAGGTGTGTTGATTTTAGAAAGCACGGTCTTAATAGATTAAGTTTGGTGATTGTAATACGTGAATCTTTAGCTAATACACCATTATTAACATAAGTATACTTAAATTTAAACGTTTTAAAAAGAAAATAACAATGGTTGGATTTAAATGTAAGTGGTTAAATCTCCCTATTGTTTATGAATGAGTAGAATATTAAATTTATAAATGAAATGACTCAAGTTTGTGTGGAGATGTGATATCTCTCTGCCTTGTGGTTCGGGATCAATGATTTCGTTGTTGCTCTCGCCTTTCATAGACTACTCAATGATGTCCTATGCCTTTTCTAACACTACCCAATGACTTTCTATTTAAAGCTCCTCCTAAATATGAGAACCCCTCTCACTTTCTCTAAAACACTAACCCAAGTGTTTGAACTTTTCAAACACTAAATCCTAGTGATGTTAAATCTTACAACTCAACTAGAAAAATCTATTATGCCAAGTTACTAAAACATAGTGGTGTACATAAAAGAAACAATTACTCTTTTGAACCCTAAACTTTATAACTCCTTATATAGCATAATTCTTCTGGGCTTTTCTTCATGGATATTTGATTTGATTTCGATTAGAATTGATGCAGAATCTGTTGGATATTATTTATTCTTTAAATATCTCCAACAAGATATAATTTATTTCAATTTAAATATGAATTAATCTTCATCCAACTGTCAAATAAAGCACCTAATCATGCTGTTAAATCAATAACAATATAATATTTAACAAATCTTCTATATAGCATACTCCAAAACGTAGTAGTCTGGCCTATTGAGGAAAGACCTTAATGTCGTACCATATGTTAAGACATCATGTGCAGCATGTGTCCCTTCTATAGTTCCATACAGCTTAAGCAAGCTAGATCAACTTGAACACTTTGAACACTTCTTTATGTTATTGTTTTGCAAAAATGCAGTCAATCCAATGGACCAATTCACAAAGAACTTCATATATTTACATTATTAGGGTTGTAGAATTTAACACAATCATCTTGAATACGATATAAAACTTTACCACTTGTGGTTTTTGTTGCCACAAATTAAACTGCAATGAAAGTTGTCAAACAAAATAGGGTCGTTGCAAGAAATTGTTAATCACTTCAACAAGGAAAAATTAGGAAAATGTATTGAATATTAGGATTATTTAATTTTATGTTCTATTTTAGCTTTCAGTTTTAATTTAATTTTCTTTTATACTACTGAATGTATCTACTTATTTAGTTTTTGTTTTGGGCCATCCATAAGGCCCAACAGTTACGCCCCATAAAATACATTGGTCCACAGTGTCACTCACAAAGCTGGTACGTTATCCTAGTTTAGAGTGCAAGTGGTCTAAATCTAAAATCCATCAGACGGATCTCCATATTTCATACCCAAAGATTAGCAAGTTGTTAGAATCATTCTACTATATAAGAAGAGAACGCGCCAAACTTTATTCACTCATCTTACTCTCATACTAACTTGGGAGTTGGAGTCTAACCATACCGGTCATCCCCTCTCATCACACCAGAAGCTCAAGTCCACTGTCGTCGCCCATAACCTACGATCACCGATCAATTCTAGTTCCCTCGCGGAACATTTTTAATTCAAAAAATTTCTTTTGTATATAAACAACAAGAGGACTTTAGAAGGTTTTTGGCGACAAACACATGATGAAGAGGTAGCTTATAGGTTCCAACTAACGAACCCATGTTTCTTTGACATCAAAAATTAAATGCTTTTAGATTTGAGAGAAATTTAATTCAACGGAAAAACTTCAAAAGATCCATACGAACACTTAAAAGATTCAAAGAGACATATATGTTTTGCATCCAAACCAAAATAAATGAAAGCCAAAAGAGGTTTCCAAAAGATTCAAAGAAGCTTTAAATCAATTTACAAAATAATTTTTAAATACTAAAAACATAAACACATTTTAACAAGCCCTTAATCTAGCCTATTTTTAACCCGTATAAGATGCACTACCAAACCAAATCTTACTTACTTTGTGTAAAACAACAACCTTACTTCAATTAATTCATTCCAACTTTACATTGTTTGGTTAGAATTCATTCTTACTTTATGATTCCACACATAAATAACAAGTAATTAAAAACATCAAATTTCTACCAAATATCTTCCCTTTTTCCTTTTGTTTGCATTGACACCATCCAATACAACAAACAAAACAACTACAAAATGGAAAATAACTAAGCTTTTATTTTGTGGTTGGAAAAAATTTAGGAACAATCCAAATATATATACAGTGGATCCTGACTCCAGATGGGATATGAATTGATTTAATTCTAAATTAGAACCACAAACCCTTTCAAATATAATACATATTATTTATTCAAATTTCATGAGTTCAAAGCATAAACATAAAGCCATGCTATGTGCCAAACAACTTTGTTTTTCTTTTTCTTTGTATACAATTTAGAAAGGAGTCGGTATTGGCTGATAAGTGAATGGAGAATCAATATCACATCAGGTGTTAACATTCAAGCATTATTTGACAAAGATCCAAGCAACCAACAATTTTGTGTTCTATTATGTATTCTTCTACTTGGTTTAATCCTTTATTAATTTGAGGCAATTTCCAAATTATATTTGGAATATAGCAAAGGTTATATATTTTGACTTAAAAAGTAACACACCTTTTAAGTTGGCCCATTAGTTGTGTCCTTTTGGTAGGATACGAGTTTCTGTTAGCCCTAGAATTCCAACCTGAAAAAATGATATGAATAAGCTCGTCGCCGTTTGCCACTCAACTAGTACAATGTTTGTGCGCTGTTAACATGGAAATGTTAACTATATATTATTGTTCGAAAGTTACTTCTATTTGCTAAGTCGTATGAATTTATGGATAAATAAATTTATTCTATAGGCAATAAATATTGAGAAATTTTAGTTTCATGAATCAAATATATGTCCAAATTAATTTTTGTCGAAGAAAAGTATACTTCAAGTTAGTGTAATCGGTTATAACAAAGTTAACCGGTTACACCCCCTCTCAGTAACATGCAAAATCAGGCAGAGATTTAGCGTAATCGATTAAACCAAATATGTAGCATATTACACATCTTTTAATTTTTGTATTTTTGAGATAGTGATTTCCAGGCCGTCTTTGAGGGCGTGCAAAACGGGCTACCGCACAGGGCCTCAAATTTTTTATGATTAAATTGTAACTAAAAAGGGCCTCATAAATATTTTCCACTATTAAAATGAGGTTAATTAGGGCCTTTAATTATTTTGTCATGATTAAACCATGACTAACCTACACAGGGCCTCCAAAATATTGAGACACCCTTGGTGATTTCGTATATCTGGTTACACCACAGTTATGGGAAGTTTGTTTTTCTGATTAGTTGGTTAGTTATATTGTTTTGTATAATGATTTAAATACCCATGTTGGGTCATTAATGTTAAAATGTCATATTTTCACCTTAATTCTCTCCATCTCTCCATTATTCACCATTGTTTTTTAGATTGGAGTTTTATCCAACATTTGACATTAAGAGGATGGTTCTTTGATCAAACACTTAGTATGCAGAAAATGATTTTCATCTCCAATGAACATATCCCTACAAACCTCCCAATTTTTTATGCGGAGAATTATTGAAGTGATCAAGAACGGTGTTAATCCACTTATAAAAGGTGCAACAAATGCACAAAGAACTACGCACAACGAGGAAAAGGTTACAAACTCACAAGAGACAGCTAGAATTATTTAAATGGAGGAGAAGGAAACCATACAAGAATCACAAGATTGGTGAATCAAGTGAAAGTTTGAAGAGAGACAGTCGAAGAGCAGTATGTGGTTGATAAAACCTTGACACAAAAGAGTAAGTGGAATTTTGAGAAGGTTTTGAGGTTATGTTTAAAAATGTGTTTCTGAAATGAGGATGAGGAAAAGACGAGTGCACGTATTTGTGTCAATATATCCGAATATACAACTACGGTAGAGACCGTAAATGCATTTCCAAAATATTTCTACATGATATCTAAAATTTATGCTAAGACCAGTTGGGATACAACTATGGATCTCTCCCATAAATACATTTCCAGCTAGTTCCTGGTTAATGATGCTTCCGAAAATTTATTTCCTATAGATAGAAATATTTATATATTTTCGTGCAGTAGAAAAGTATATGGTGTGTTAAAAAATTCCCTAATTTTTAGGGTGCAATTTGCTGAAGCAAAATAAAAAGTTACAATTAGTGAAATTCTCAATTAACTTGAAAATTCCACAAGAAATTTGTAAACAAATTTAGAAGTTGAAAACTAGAGAGATATTAAAATGCTCCACTAAACTATATTCAATCATCACCTTCCTTGTAAAATTTGAACAGAGAACTTATAAGTCGGCTTATTAGTGTCATATATGTATTTGGCTAAGAACGTACGAGAGCCTTATTAGTGTCATATATGTATTTGGCTAAGAACGTACGAGAGCCTGTGGTTTACGTATTGAATTTGAAAGCCTATTTTGTATCTACCTTATGTTGTTTCATCTAAAAAGAATAATATCTAGCTTATGTTGTTTTAAATAATAAGCTTGCTGCGATGCATACTATTTGTAATATATGCCACTTGAAATTGTGCAAGTAGTGTTTGAGGTCAGGTGCACAACATGTTTCTGTCGTTTTTTCGATAGTGATTTGGTTGCCGTCACTGCATGCATGATTGAAAGGATGCTAATCCCATGACTAGATGCCAAAATACACTTCTGTTAAAATTTCTCAATATTTTCTGCCTATAGAATAACATAACTTTATTTATACATAAATTCATTCCCATGTTAACACAAAAATGTGCTGGTTCAGTGGCAAACACATGAGCCCATTCATATCACTGCTTCGACTTTCGAGTACGAAATCTACCAAAAGGACACAACTAATGGGCCAACTTAAAAGGTGTGTTACTTCTTATGTCCAAAATATATAACCCTTGCTATGTTCCAGATAGATTTTGGAAATCACCTCAAATTAATAAAGGTTTAAAACCAAGCAGAAGAATACATATTAGAACCAAAAACTGTTGGTTGCTTGGATCTTTGTCAAAAAATGCTTGAATGTTAACACCTGATGTGATATTGACTCTCCATGCATATATCAAGCCAATACTGAGTCCTTTCTATAATTGTATACAAAGAAAAAGAAAGTTGTTTGGCACATAGCATGGTTTTATGTTTATGCTTTGAACTCATGAAATTTGAATAAATAATATGTATTATATTTGAAAGGGTTTGTGGTTCTAATTTAGAATTAAGTCAATTCATATCCTATCTGGAGTCAGGATCCTCTGTATATATATTTGGATTGTTCCTAAATTTTTTCCAACCACAAAATAGAAGTGTGGATATATTATTAAAGTACATTATCACGTGACTACAGGACAACATCTTATCAACTCACTGCAAATTAGATAAAGGATTGTTCACTGTATCGTTACCCTTCACACGTCTCATCCTAGCTCTGCTACAGCCGATCTACTCTCTTCTAGCTAATGTCTCCAACAACTATTTGTTGTGTGGATAATCAATCTCCATTTTCTCCAACTGATATATATTTTTTTATCTATTTAAAGAGAAATTGGAAGATTGAATTCAATAAAAGAACTGTGTGTTAACAATGTAGACATACACACACATGAAAGAAAGAGTTATAACAAATGAAAAAGAAAATGCTGCTCACAGAAGAAGGTAGAAGACTCAAAGAAGAAGAAGCACACATAGAACAAAAATTTGTACTAAATTTGTACTCTACTCAATGATATTATTGAGTTAGTGAATAAGAATGTTACTAAAATGCATATATGAATTTGAATAGAAGAAATCAAGAACGAAAGAAGATATGAAGCTAAACAATGAAGATCTTCAGAGACAACAAAGGAGAGACACTCTAAGCTTTCATATTATATCTCTTAAAGTGTTATCTTTTATGCTTAAAAGTCCGTGTAATTAGCTTAACAATAAGCATTTTTGTATACACAAATCTTGTAATCTTAACCTTGTAAGGTTAATTTCCTTCAGGGACCAATTGTGGTCAGATTCCTTGAGATGTCAATAACGGTTGTTATTGAGGTTTTTTTCCTTGAGGGACTAAATGTTTTAGTTAGGAGCCTTGAGATGTGAATGATTATTTGACATTGAGGTGGTTTCTTCAAGAGACCAGTTGGGTCAGATTACTTGAGATGTCAATGACAGTTTTTCATTGAGGTTGTAATAAAAAATTTATTTGATTAATGGATTAAGTCCTTGGTGATAAGACAAAATCATCCTGGATGGATGGACTGGAATAACCTTGTTAACGGTGAACCAGGATAAAAATTTGAACCACAGGGGCCTTTAAGATCAAATTTCTATTTGCATCCATAACTTTCAGCACTTCATTTTCTATGTGAATCTTGTAATTCCTTTCAAAGCAATTGGCTAGTGCTTGAAAGATTACGTTTGATTCCCGAAAAATACAACACATCTTTTATCAAGAAATGCTCACCATTCTTCCTCTTGATTGATACGTCGCCAATACCCTCTACTGCAAGTATGCTATCATCCACAATTTTCACCTTGTTTTTCAATGCTTGATTTATCTTAACAAACCATTCCTTACTTCCCGTCATGTGCATTGAAAACCTGAAGTCAAGGTACGCGTAGTCATCATCACGTTTTCATGTGATTGTACCCAACTTTGGGCGCATTTTTTTGCACTATTTTCCACTTCAACAGTCACCATTAACAACGTGATCCCATCATCTTTTTGTCTTGCAAAATTTGCTTTAGCTTATTGTGGATCATTCTTATTGGCATCACATTCACGAGCAAATTGTTCAAGCTTTTGACTGTTGTAACATTGAACATTATTTTTGTCATCTTCCATCTTCCTCTTATTTCTCTAGTGTTGCCACCTTTGTAATTGTTTGATCCACCACCTTTGTTGCCTCTGCTTCCACCCTTTTAAAATGTTAAATTGTTGGAATTTTAGGATTCTCTCCCACCATTATTGTGGTAGTTTCTTCTACCTCTACTCATGGACCCCTTTCCCTTCACTTTCTTATCCTTTCCAACAAAACGAGCATGGAAAGCAACTTTTGCCTTTGCTTTATCAACATTTCTCTCTTCCATTCTCTTCTCACGAGCCTCAAAAGAAATTTTCAACTCTTTTTTACTCATAGTTTAAAGATCCTTGGACTCTTCAATGGAAACCACTACATTATCAAATCTTGACCTCAGCGTTCTCAAGGTTTTATCAACCACATACTGCTCTTCGATTGTCTCTCTTCAAACTTTCACTTGATTCACCAATCTTGTGATTCTTGTATGGTTTCCTTCTCCTCCATTTAAATAATTCTAGCTGCCTCTTGTGAGTTTGTAACCTTATCACCTTTCAGTGCATAATCATGAGATATGAATTTTCTGAGATCCGAAACCCTACATTCAGCACCTTTTTTCTCTATAAAAATCCAAGTAATTTGCCAATTCGACCACTTTCCTCAAAGAACTGGCTTCCGAGCCGAACACGAAAGTTGTAGATATCATCGAAACAGTCGGGGTCACACGAGAATTCCTCTCATATCACCTTCAAAATAATACTTGTGAATTTTCTCGTATTTCCACTATATAAACCACATTTCACACCGTATCTTCTTAAACCCATGAAAACTCTTTATTATTTTTACTTCCTTTTCGAACGACGAAATAAACGTCTTGGATAACTTATAGCTCAACTAAAGAGGGCAAATTTTGGGGTGCAACATGCATGCAGAAACGTGATCCGCTAATCATGGTTAATCATGCGCACAAGATCACTCGCCTGGTAGCTCCTACTGAGCCATGGTTTCAGGATCTGTTGCTTCTTTCAGGGTTGAAAGATTTGACCATATGTGAATATACTATTGTTAATCATGGTATGATTAACACTTTTGTGGAGGGATGGCATCATGAGACATCATCATTCCATCTACCACATAGTGAGATGACATCATGAGACATCATCATTCCATCTACCACATTGAACGATATCGCATGTCTGCTGAATCTTCCGATAAGAGGGATGTTTTTAAACCATGAGAGGTGTAAAAAATAGGAGGCATTGGAGTTGTTGGTGAAGTACTTAGGAGTTACACCATAAAGTGTTATGGAGGAGATTGAGTGAACTTGTGATGCTCATGTTAGATTTAGCTATTTGCATAAGGTGTTCATGAAGGAGCTACTGCATGCACAGCAAGCTGATGGTGATCCCGAGCAGGTAACCCAGCACGGAGCACATTCAATGAGAGCGTACGTGTTGTATCTGGTTGGCACTGCCACTTTTGTGGACACGAGTGCAACTTACATAGATTTCATGTACCTACGAAACTTTGACGACTTTGAATGGATCCATGATTGTAACTGGGGGCCTCCTTGTTTGGTGTACTTGTACCATAAGTTGTATGAAGGTTGCAAATGGAAGACGAAGCAGATGACTGGCAGCATCGCACACTTGACGGTAACTTTTCTTAGTCTTATATTGTATGGATGCTATTTTGTAAATTATTTCGGTTCTATTACTAATTAATGATTTTTCTTTTTGCAGACATGGATACAATAGGACTTCCCTCGCATATTCGGTTGGTCACTTGATCCTACGTATATTAAAGTAAATTCGCGTGTCGCTGCATTCGACTCGCTCTGAGGGAACCAGGCGACAGAGTCCTTTTGGGTGTATATTGACAGCTTGGTGTTTGATGATATACACTTTTAGGGCATACGTCGACCACTGTGTGACGATTCCATTTAACGAAGTTTTGTTTTACTCGGGATGGTTGGCTTACAATTCGAGCAAGACACCTGCTCGTCTGCCTGAGCGCGTCATGCGTCAATTCGGGTACATATAGTGCATTCCCCTGGATCCTGCTGTGTCTGCTCCTCCCATGGTGAAACGTAGGGATAGGGATGCCTTGTTTGATGATTATGTTAATCATCTGGTGCCAGATGAGTTTCAGAGTACCTTAGAACCAGACGATTGAACCTACGTGGACGGTTATATCCTATGGTTCTTCAGGGTGTCCCATCCATATCTGCTACATGATGCTCCAAGATATCCACCTAGGTCAGCTCCTCAGGAGATTATAGAGGAGAAGCAGGCTAGGGTTGATCATGTCCATGATGTGTTTCCTATGTGTCATCGTATCGTGGATATTGGACAGGCGGGTATTGATGGAGGATTGTTTCTTGATTGCTCTAAGGTTAGAATTGTTCTAGATGGCATCATGGCGGAGACTCGGGAGGATCTGCTTTACAGGAGGCAGCGGAGGAACGTCGAGAGAGGCAGGGGCCGACTCATAGTCCTTCATATGCAGTAGTCTTCACATTTGTATATCTTGTATTGTATTTTGGTTTGAATAATATTTTGTTTATCAACTTTGAATTGTATTTGGATAATATTTTGATTAGCGACTTTATAGACTTTGGACACATTTTGTAATGTTGATTACTATATGAAAATATATGTCTTTGTATTCATGCAATGCATATAGTATGGTATTCATGTCATACATATAATATACTAGTATATCTTAATATATGGAAACATTTGAAATATTAAAATTTATTCTCTGCTATTGTCTGCATAAAGTTCGGAAATGTATTTCCGGTTCTTTCTCATAAACGCATCTCCCGAATTAACTGAAGTTTAACAAACAAAAAAATGTGTGTCCCGGAAATACACTATTGGGAATTTATGAGCACAATTGAATTCATAGGATTCTTTTCAATGACATATGGTGTGTTAAGAAATTCCCAAAAATTATGTGATTGTGTTGTAGAACTTTCTAACTCCTTAAATGTTATATTTTGATGAACTACTAAACAAATGTAAGTATAAAAGTTAAAAATTAAAAAATAAATGATAAAATACGGGGGGGGGGGGGGGGGAATATAAGTTAGATTGATTGTGTGTATCTTAAATGAAATATACAATATATTATGACCTCTATAAAATATAGTCATACTCGCAAACAAACTAGCAGGAAAATGTTTGGTTCCTTCAAAGAATTTGAGAGTTTTGGATCCCTCCCTTCTCACATATTCAAAAGTTAGGACTCTGCCAATAACCAACCAATAATTTTTCAGTGATAAATTTTCCTTACCTTCCTCTATGTATTTTAAACATAAACACACATAATTAATAAAATGTAACTCTGCCTAATTATATAATAAATTTCACAAACTGTTTCTAATTAATATTGTTCTTTGGTGGAATCAAAAATTGAAAGATGCGGAAGTTGCGGTCGAGGAGAGTTTCTAATGTGACAGAATGGGGGTGTACCTGCAAGGTTAACACTCTGACACTCAATTCAGTATGTGAAAAGAGTAGGGAGTATTCAAATTGTGTTTGAAACTTGTTACATGAAATGGTGTCATTCCCTATATATAGGGGAGAGGAATAACGGCATCGCTATCTTTCAGTTGTGGAATACGGAGGATTATTGGATGTGCTCGAGGCGTAAATCTTCTACAGCAATTTATAGGATAGCCCTATATTAAGGGGAAGATTCCAAAAACATGATTGTATGGTCAACAGAGAGGTTTTGTCCTAGAACAGACCATCTCAGGGTGGTCGGTCTAAGGGGATTACGGTCGGCCTGGAATGGTTGCCCCCAAGCCCTTATGCTTGAGTAGCGATGTGATGGTTTTGAGAATCTTACCCACGGCTTCCAATCACCCTTACTTCATAATTTTACTATTTAGAACATCAAACATATATTTAGAGGCGTCATTATTAGCATTCTTAGGAATTTAAACACTCAAGTGTTACGTGCGAGAGATGTGGTCGTTGATAGGACACCTTTCTTTCCATATTTCTAAAACATAATTCTAGAAAGAACTAGAGTCTTTTTACTTTAGAATTTTCTTTTCTCCTCTTTCTTGAGCAGTTAAATCATTCTCTTTTGACGTTTTGTCTTCCTGTACTCGAGAATGTTAGTGCAATATGGCTAAAAATTCACAAAATAACGTGAAAGGAACCCAATCAAATCCAACGCCTCCATGGGAAGGTTCTATATATTCTTATATTGTGTCCGTTTTTACCAAAGTGGCCAGCCTGGATAAGGCTATTCTTAAAGTGGGGGAATCATCACATTGGAGTTTCATCACTCCTTCTGAGAATGATAGAATATGAAGCGGGTACAAAGACTACAAATTCCTCTTTTCGAGTTTATCTTCTCAAATTTGGTTAGTCGATTACCCTTTACTACTTTTGAGATATGTGTTTTTAATTACTTGATGGTGACTCCTTCATAACTTCACCCTTCGAGTTGGACATATGTAAAGGCTTACCAATACAAGTGTAAATATCTGGAGGAGGGCCTTACAGTCACCTTTTCTTTTAATCTTTTTCATTGTTGTCATGGTACCCTGGCCTAACCAAGAGAATAGGAGTTAGTTTCCTTTGTGCCGAGGATATGGGTCTTCGAAGACTTTCTTTATTTATCTCCTTTTGCGGACCATATATTCTTGGTTAATCCCCTTGATCCCTTGGCTCATGCGACCATCTTGAGGCCGACCCAAAAGTAGGGGTTAGTGCAAGCCTTAGTTTCCCTAGTGCTGGTCAGAGAAACATTTCCCCGTGGAGAATGGTATCTATGTTTACAAAGAGGAAGATGTTTCTTATGAGGAATCTTATCAAAATAAGAGATTGGTAGACTTCGTTAACCGCCTGGGTTATCTTGGAAGCAGAGTTCCCTCAGCTAAGGCCGATGAGAAATGCTTAAAGCATCTAATAGATGTTTCATTGCTAATAGGTGTTCACTCTCGCAAGGATTACCGAATTGCCTTTGGTATGTTTGAAATTTCCTCTATTTCTTTCTTGTTAGTTTACCCCCTTTTTCAATGCATATTTTGATAACAATTGTGTTTTCATGCTGTTAGACGGAGACAACTTATCTAGAGAAGGGTGATAGACCCAAGTTAAAAATAAACTTGTAAAACTTATGTTTTAAAGATTTATGAACTATGGCAAGCGAAAAACACCCGGATAAACTATCGTCTAATCCAAACCGTTATTGAAAAGTTCGGATATGCGTTAAACCAATGTTATATGTGATGATCATGATAAGCTACAGGGAGAATATACTTCCACAAACATTGCGTTTGAATATAATCACAATAGTAATGTGTTTCTAATGAAATATAAAACAACAAACACAAAGAAGAAAATTACCAAACACTTTGTGTGCTATCATGGATAAATAATTAATCCTATTCCCTAAATCCTTTTTAATCTTGATCGAATTGAAATATAATTATTGTAAAATGACTAAAAGGCCCTTCATTAATTTGAAATGACATAAATGCCCTCACTTCATCGACTTGAAGTGTCTCAAGACATTTCTAAAATGACCAAGATATCCTTTATGATAAAATATCCATTTTAGCTTTCAATCATCAAATCCCACATTCCTCCACACCTCATTGGTTTCCAAAACATTAAGTACCTTCAATACATCACAATAAGCTCCAAATTAATATTATAACACATCTATCAATTTGAATAGGAGAATGTGAGATGTTACAGTATCATTATAGTCATAAATGAGACATGCATATGGACTTCCTTGCAAAATATTGTTGATTAATAAAAAAATATTCAATGCATCTGTTCATATTCAATGCATCTGTTCTTAATGCTAGTGACGTTCCATCAAGACTCTTTACTTATTTTTGTTATGAGTCTGCCTAACGATGTACATGGAAAAGCCTTTCTTTCTAGAGAATAGTAATAAGGGCTTGGGGGCCAACTTTCTAGACTGTTTGTAAGGCTCATGACAAAAGACCTAAGAGCGAACCTCGAGTTAAAAGGCATTTAGAATAAATAGACCTTCATTTGGCCACAAGCGGACAACTTTTCCCTTCCATGCATTAATCATGGTCTGCTTCAATCAGTCGGTCATCCATATATTACGTTACATCACACGTGAACAGTTTCAACCGCTCTTGGTATGTAATGGTAAAGTGCTTCATTTTAGGTATTTAAATGTATTCTGACTTTATAATTATAATTTATAATTTATGTCACTAACTTGGATGTTAAAGGGTTAATCTTGCAAATGCACCATACTCTATCGCATCGAAAACACTGCTTCACCGTAGCAAAACACAATTTCATCACCTCATCTTTCATTTTCAATTTGTAACTAAACATAATCTAAAATAAATTTTATCATTCAAAAATGAAATATTATTAACATATGTAGGAAGTCTGACAGCATAGCTCACAAGAAATTAGAAGGAATTGATTTTGTGGACCACGATTATTTGAAATAATCCGGCCCGACCAGGATGGCCACAACACCACTTTTCACCACACCACCATCTTCTGCCACCGCAGCACCGCCATCTACACATTCAAGTCAGGTAGACACCCTCGCTCTCTTAATCGACAAATCCAAATCCAAAAACCACCTTCTCCAAATCCACGCAACTCTCATTCGCCGCGGTCTCGACGACCACACCATCCTAAACTTCAAACTCCAACGCCGTTACTCTACCGTGGGCCACCTCCACTACTCCGTTACCCTCTTCAACCGCACCCGTAACCCAAACGTCTTCTCATGGACCTCCATTATTCATGCCCACACCCAATCACACCTCAACGACCAAGCACTTTCTTACTATGCTCAAATGCTTACCCACCGTATCCAACCCAACGCCTTCACCTTCTCCTCCCTTCTCAACGGCTCCACCCTACAACCCACCAAAGCCATCCACTGCCACGTCATCAAATTCTGTTTAAGCTCTGACACTTACGTGGCAACGGGTCTTGTCGACGGTTACGCGCGAGGGGGTGATGTTATTTCCGCGGAGAAAATGTTTGACGAAATGCCTCAGAAGAGTTTGGTTTCTTTTACGACAATGCTTACGTGCTACGCGAGACATGGGAAGCTACGTGAGGCTCGGTTGTTGTTTGATGAAATGGGAGAAGATAGAGATGTGGTTGTTTGGAATGTAATGATTGATGGGTATGCTCAGAATGGGTTTCCTCAGGAGTGTTTGTTGCTTTTTAGAAGAATGCTTGTTGAAAAAGTTAGGCCTAATGTGATTACTTTGTTGGCTGTTCTTTCTTCTTGTGGTCAGCTTGGTGCTTTGGAGAGTGGTAGATGGGTTCATTCTTACATTGAGAACGAGAAAAACGGTATTTTTGCGGTTGAAGTTCGGGTGGGTACTGCTTTGGTTGATATGTACTGTAAATGTGGAAGCTTGGAGGATGCAAGAAATGTTTTTGACAAGATTAATGGTAAGGATGTGGTGGCTTTGAACTCAATGATAATGGGATATGCTGTTAATGGGTTTAGTGAAGAAGCTTTGAAGTTGTTTCATGAGATGTGTGATATGGGAGTTAAACCTAGTCATGTTACTTTTATTGCAGTTTTAACTGCTTGTGGACATTCTGGTTTGGTTACCAAAGGATGGGAGATTTTCAATTTGATGAAGAATGAGTATGAGATGGAACCAAGGGTTGAGCATTTTGGGTGTATGGTTAATCTACTTGGTCGAGCCGGGCATTTGCAAGAAGCTTATGATCTTGTGAGGTGTATGAAGATAGATCCTGATCCTGTGCTTTGGGGAACTTTACTTTGGGCTTGTAGACTCCATAACAATATTTCATTGGGAGAGGAAATAGCAGAGTTTCTTCTGAGCAGTGACTTGGCTAGTTCGGGGACTTATGTGCTTCTTTCCAACATATATTCTGCTTCCGGCAACTGGGTTGGTGCAGCTAAGGTTAGATCGTTGATGAAAGACAGTGGAGTTGAAAAAGAACCTGGTTGTAGTATAATTGAAGTTAACAACAGGGTACATGAGTTTGTTGCTGGTGATTTAAGACATCCTAAGAGCAAAGATATATACATGATGTTGGAGGAGATGAATAGTTGGCTCAAGGGCAATGGTTATACTCCAAAGACAGATGTTGTTTTACATGACATAGAGGAAGAACAGAAGGAGCTATCCTTGGAAGTTCATAGTGAGAAACTTGCGTTGGCATTTGGGCTTATTAGTACCAGTCCAGGAACTACAATTAAGATTGTAAAGAACCTTCGTGTTTGTTTAGATTGTCATGCTGTGATGAAGATGATATCTAGGATCACTGGGCGTCAAATTGTAATGAGGGACCGGAACAGGTTCCACCACTTCAACAATGGTTCATGTTCATGTGGGGATTATTGGTGAACTTGACCCATAAAATGCTTTTTCAGGGAGAAGCACCCAAGTTGTGGCCGTCCCAGTTAACCGAAGGTTGCCTAAATTCTTTATATTAACTATAAAACTGTGTTTCTATCATATATTATAAAATGGCATTTAAAATATTGTGAACCATTTAACCATTTGTACCCAAAAATATTGTGAACAGTGCCTGTCTCAAAAATCGAATCCAGTAATATTGACCATCATACAATGAACCTAGCTTGCTTTCCTCACATTTCAGTGCATGTTTTGATGTATTTAAGGAATTGAATGGTGACCAGAGTTGTTAATCCCGGATAGCGGAGCGGCCGACTTCCGGGAATGAGAATAACGGTATCCCGGATAACGGGATAACTATATGGATAATTATATAAAAAATTATATATATATATATATATATATATATATATATATATATATATATATATATATATATATATATTTTATTTAAAAATATGAGAAGTTATAATATAAAAAAATTATTATTATTACTATTATTGTTATTATTTAATTTTTTTACAAAAAATCATATTATTATATTTTTAACATATGTACTCTTATGGTAGATATATATGGTATACAACTGTATCACATTTCATTGGCTTTTGAAAAGTCACTTTTGACTTTTCAACCCTATTTTATCTCAATTGTTTATTATTTACACGTTTCATCTCCTTCTGAAAACAGCCAAACCGCTCCCGACTTCACACGATTTCTTCCATTTAGCAACTTCTTCCTTTAATCCTTTTATGTTGTCGATAGAGACACGTTATTCTCCATCTCCGCCACCGCACCCTGCATATCGCGCGGGGGGTGCCGCACTGCTACGGTGCGCCGCGATAGCGGCCGGAGCACTCGTTATTGTGATGGTGACCAATGTTAAAAGACAAACAAAAAGGAGACTGTTGAAGATGATTTCGTTCTTCCGTCATTGAAACATCCATCATTGAAATATCTATTGAGCTATTTTTAGAATACCACTAGTAAAAAATATTTTATGTTTTAGAACTCAAGAATGATTAGTTAAATACCTTGCATCCCATTCCAGTGCCTTTTCTATCAATCATATTGTAATTGAAGAAATTGGAAGTTAATGCAGAAAAGGCAACTAAATACAGAAGTTGAGTAATAATTAAACATGATATTGTCCACAACTAAATCTATACATTTTGGCATTTTAAGAATGCTCTCCTACAAATTACTTTTCGCTAATACTAACAATTTTACAACAGGATCCAAGAACAATGAGTTATGCCTAAGAGTTAAAATGAAAAAATCTATACACCATGATACACTTCAACCAATCTAGCCTATTAATAGTATAGAAAGGAAAAGAAAGAATCCAATGTACCAGCCAGGAGAACATGGTATTTTTGCAATCACATTCTAAAATCTAAAACCAGCCAGAAGAACATGGTGTTTCTCGCAATCACATTCTAAAATCCAGAACGGACACTATATTATTGGCAAAACATGCAGCGATCTTGTCGCCCTCCTTATTCCAACAGACCTCAAAAATGCCTCCACTGCCTGCATATGTTCTCACAATCTTGCCTTCCTTCAACGACCATATGTGTAAGGACTTGTCAAGAGACCCACTGGCTATATACTCACCATTGGGACTGAATGCAACAGAGTACACAGGTTGCCTGCAAGACGAAATAAACACGTCAGACAAAAACGAGTCTGGCAGACCATTTTTCACTGTATTTTTCTACTAGTGAATTCATTGCATTTAGATCTACAGCATTTGTCAAACAGCAAGGTACAGGTTAAAGATTTCATGTTGATCAGCCTCCTAACATCTACGACTTTGAAGCAGAAAGGGGCTGAGAGGTGGGGGAATCTTATGCTATGTCCATAAAAAAAAACAACGCAAATAAAAACAGTACCTGTGTCCATTCAAGCTGTAGATGAGTTTCCCAAGTTCAGCATCCCATATTTTTACAGTGGAGTCAAATGAGGCACTGCACAAAAAGACAAGTATATAGTTTATAACATGTAACAGACTTTTATCATCGAAGCCAAACAAAATAGAGGGGAAAATACAAGCACCTTCAAAATGATAAAACTGCAAACATGGAAATATTTTGCAAAAGGTCGAAAACTGGTAGAGATTTAAAATATGAAATGGTGAAGATATGAATTATTTACTAAGAAATATAACGATTACAGAAGAAGGTTCCCACTTCCCAGCAGTGTTAAGAGTCAAGCTCCTCAGATTTTACATTCTATACCTAGCTGAAAATTTGTAAAATGCTGGTACCTAACCAGTACTCTTGCCCACACTACCCTACCTCATAGTACCCCCTTTACATGTGTATTCCCTCCCCATTAGCAGTAACTAACTTAAACCACTCATCATTCCCTCGTTCTTTTCTAATCCCTCCCTCTTATAACCACACTAATCTAATCTTTGGACATTTCACCCTGCACAAGTGTTGCACAGGTGTTCCTTCCGTGGATCCCATCACTGGCGTCTGTTTGAATTTCAGCATTGTCTCAAGATTGAATCAGAAAATACTGGAAATTGATTGCTGACAGTGAACACCTTTCCCTTACAGCCTCCTCTATTTACTAGCCACCGACAAGTATACTGTTAAGAGTCCCACATCGGACAATATATGGCCTGAACATGTGCTTATAAGTGGGGGCAATCCTCACCCTACAAGCCGATTTTGTAGGGTGAGTTAAGCCCAACCACATTTCTTAACATGGTATCAGAGCCTTGTTTAAGATCCGGTGGGCCACCTATTATGGTTTCCACTATCGGGTCACACACCATTTATTTCCGCGCTCCAATTGTCTAGTCCTGGGCGTGAGAGGGTGGGTTAAGAGTCCTACATCGGGCAATATATGGCCTGAACATGTGCTTATAAGTGGGGGCAACCATATTTCTTAACATATATCTTCTGCCCAGCTCTTTCAAAAAGTTCTCCATCACATTGATTTTCCCCTTCATTCCTAAGGATGGGTCCTTAATGACATGTGGTGCTCCAGGGCCCAAGCATTATCCCTAAGGATGCGTCCTAAATGACACGTGGTGCTCCAAGGCCCAAGAATCATATCATATACTTATAGAAGATTTCAGAAATATTTGATAAATGGGTCACCTTTAATAAAGCATAACTAGAAAGAAAGAAAAAGACCCTCTCAGAATTGGCATACATAGTCACTGACAGGGGAGACAGAAAACAAGAGAGGAGGAAAGAATGAGCGCAGCCCGCCTGGAAACAGTGCTTTTAAGCATCGCAATATTCCCCAATTTTAACGGTCGCCGATTTTGCATGCAGTCACTCCTTTTTCTTTTCCTTTCTTACCTTTCCTTTCACAAACACTAATCCTAATGTCTTTGCCTTGCCCACATACTACCTCCACTGGGACTGTAACCAAGTGTATCCCATTAAAAACTAAAGACAAGTAATATCATCACAGCAACTCCATCACAATAGAATATATGGTACTACATAATTAATTAAAAAGTACTGACGTGATGGAGGGGAAGTCAACCAAAGAGCAAAATAGCAGAAAACTTGGAGCAGACAATTACAATCAATAGGAATCAGTAACATGCCAGAGGTAGCATTCATTTTATACAATTCAGTTAACACAATGCAACTCACAGTATTACCAATTTCAGCCAAAGAATTGTCGTCATGACCCATCCATAAAAGATTCAAGGGGTAAAGAAATAGAGAAAACAACATTTCTATATATCAGAAGCATAAATAAATGCAAAGGGAAAGACTTTGGTTGTTGGTTGCTTTGTATAAATAATATTTGCATAAAATCAAGATTTACGAACATTATTTAACCAGTAACTAACTTACCTAGCTAGCACCAATTTTTTGTTCGGATTAGTTGTACCAGGACCAGTAGGGCTCCATCTGATGGTATATATCTCCTACAAAGAAACTTATTTAGTTAACCCAACTGCACGGAATGAGTAGTTAAATTGATATACAAACACAAAACGGACATTCAATAAAATGCAAAACTCGGAGTACCTTGGCATGCTCCCTTAAATCATGAAGATAATTTTCCTGCTTTAAACTCCATATCTGCAAACAAGGCATCCAACCCAAACAAAAACATCAAACGTACACATAACAAACAAAATTTCAGAAATTACTTAATCGTTATTATTTGATAATAATAATAATAATAATAATAATAATAATAATAATAATAATAATAATAATAATAATAATAACAACAACAACAAATAATTGTGAAAAATAAAGTACAATTCAAAAAAGCCTAACCAAACCCAAAAATAAATAAGTAACTATGAACAATATAAGATCCTAGAATCAGATACTAATAAGCTATGTAATACCTTTGCTGTGACATCATCAGAACAGGATGCCAGCAATGAGCCTGTGGGATCCCATTTGACACAGTTAACTTCCCCCTGTAAATGAAACAAGGTCCTTGGCAGATGTAAGACTTGTTGAATCATTATTGAATTTTCATGAAATATCTCAAACCAATGCTTTCTAAGAATACAACAGACAAAAATGTTCAGATTTCTAAACCTTCAACTTCAGCAAACTATGATATAAAAGCCAACATGCAAAGCCTATAAATTATGTAGGACTCAACTTGATCAAAGAAAATTATACTGAATTCGCAATCTAATTAATTCATTTAGTGCTGGTCGTTTTAAAAATAAAAATAAAAATAAAAATAAAAATCTAACTAAGTAAATAGTGGGGCATCTCAAGAATTCTAGACTCGGTCTTGAACTTCGCAGCCCAAGGTTATCCACTACTCTATATAGAAAACCTTGCCAACCATTATTAACTTTATATGAACATGGAGGTGATTAAATTCTCTCAAGAATAGAAAGTAGCAGTGATATAGCAAAATAAGGTCTCGAGTGTGAACCTCGTGACCAGCAAAAGTGTGTGTTGGTCGGGTTTCACCAATCTTGCAGACGTATATCATATTGTCTGTGGAACTTGAGGCAAAAGACATATTGCTGCGCCAGTCAACATCAAGTGCTGGACCTAAACAAGTCATCAAACCCCAATCAAAAAATCATGCATATATATGGTTAAGAGAACTATCACCAAAAGTTCTTTTATAGTTACTCTCGACTAAAATACATATTCAAATTTTCACCTGTATGAAATTCAAATTGTTGTTTCCATTCTTCTGCCTTCACATCCCAAACAATCGTAGTTTTATCACAACTTCCAGTCACAATATAATCACCTCGTTTATTCCACTTCAGAGAGAATATTGGTCCCGTGTGTTTGCTTAATGTACTCTTCAGTTCACCTAGTCATAGATAACCACCACGAGATCAAATTGAAAACAATGATCAAAGTTCAAGTCCTAAAAGCAAACTCATATATACCAAGAGCCTGCTTAAAAACATAATAATAGGAACAACGATTTACCAAATAAAATGACTGCAACAAGATACTATTAACATGTTTGCTTTGAGAAAACCTTAATTGTTCTCATTTCCTGTTTTAACTTGTAATTTCAAAAATGTCAGTTTTTTTTATGCTTGCTCTATGTTTCCAAAGATATGTACAAAAACAATGAAAACAAATATAGTTGTTTCCAAATTTATACGAATCTTTGAAAACAAAAGCAAAGAGAAAACAAAGTGTCACTTTTGTAATTTGAAACAACAATAGAATATGAAAATTGAAAATGTTGGCTAAAACTAAATAGGCTCTAAGATACCCCATACCCCATTCAAAGATTTATCCAAAAAAAGCTAAGCAATTTAGTAGTTTATACACTTTCCTATACAAATCTTTGAAAACAATAGCAAAGTGAAAACAGTGTAACTTCAATAGAAATTGGAAACAGAAAATATTAGCTAAAGATGATAGGCCCTAATATACCCAGTCTCACAAGACAGGGAGAGAGAAAGGCCAACACATAAAATATGCATATGCAGGCAATCATAAAATACAAACAGTTGAGAAAAGAGTATAATACCATTATCCAAAAGTTTTCTATTCATTAAATTATTCTTTTGAATAAAAATAACACAAGAATAATAGTGCTCCCACCCTTTTAGTTACATAGAATACAATTTCGTCTGCGAGCCATTATATATGATAAACAGTTCCTTAGATAAACAACCCAGACACAGATACTTTCTAAAAAAATGGGACTATGCTTAGTGCTGGGATACTGAGCTCTTGCAGCATGTAATAATTTGTTAAGAAAGTTCAACTTATAATCTCTAATTCATTGGGTATACAGCATTCCAACCAGCTTTTCATGATAATGATCATTCCAGCCATGTTTTGAGGAGCCTATATTATATATTTCTTCTAAAAAGATTCATTGTAACAGTAAATGATAATTTAAGTTCAATTCCTCAGGTAACTTGACCTTCTTCGGGCATTAAAAATAGCCAAAAATCCTTTGTTAACCCATTAAAACAATAGCAAACAGAAATGCTATACCCAAATATTAAGAATGAGACATCTATGAGTTTATCTCATCAAGTATAAGTCCTCAAATGCTATTATAAAATACAAGGACGAAAAAACACCCACCATTAGTGGTCCAAATTCTTGCTTGCCCATCATATGAACCAGTTGCAAGAAGTGTCCCCTCCCCCTGTACAACGGATATCAAAGTAAATTACAGGTATGCAACATTATATGCAAATATTACAGATAATAACCTCAATTTTTAAATCTTATAGTCATGGGAATATTTACCATTAAAAAAAGGGGGGGAAATAGATTTTAAAGAAAAATTATTTCAACTTCAGTTCAAGTTTTTGGAATTTTAAGAGTTTGTTTGGTTTCAATTTCCAAACATGTTTTCTGTTATCACTTAGCATTTAATGCTTTCACTTCAAATTACAAACCGGACACTTGGTTTTCACTTCATTTCATGTTTCCAAAGATTCGCACATGAAACAGGGAAAACGTTTTTGGTTTCACCGTCTCATGTATAAATGATTGAAAACAAGAAACATGACACCATTTTTATAACAGCCGAGTATAAGCAAAGAGTGATGGAATAACAATAACTAGAGATTTTTGATAATAGATGTGGGTGGGGCCAACTATATGAGTACATGTGCCAACCAAAGCCGCAATGTTCATCTTAGATCATATGTGAAGATAGAGATCACTTAACTCCAAATCTCTCTTTTGATGGTTTTTGACCTATTATTGCTAATTAATTGTCTTATTAGTGTATCAGTTGGAATCATTAACAACTGTTAATCATCTTGACAGCTGTATTTCAGTGGTCTGTTATACCTAACCTGTGTTCAGGATTAGAGTCTGTTATGGGACCATCGGGAATATTCTATAGTCAATTACATCTAACCTGTGCAGTGCACAGGATTAGAGATAGTTAGGAACAGTTCATACTGTGCAGGATTAGGTTCCTATATCCTATATAATGATGTAACCATTATCTATAGAAATCAATGAAAACAGAATATTCCAAAAAGGAATTGGCTATAAATTAGCTGAAATTCAACATGGAATCACAGGGCCGCTGATACATGGAGCCCCTCCTCCTCCCTCCCCGCCACCGTCACCAACCCTGGATACTTGTGGTGGCATTCCTATTCGTCCTCCACCTCTCAATTTCTTCATAGGTGATGCATCTGAATTATGTTCTACTCTGCATTTCTCCTTGAAGATTTCTGAGAAACTCGATGAGAAGAATTTCCATGCTCGGTGTCAACAAGTCGAGCCACACATCAAGGCTCACAACCTCCATGATTTTCTCGTTTCTCCTTCAATTCCACCTAGATTCTCAAGACTAAAGACCACACATGTGGCAAAATAAACCCTGAGTTCAGTCAGTGGCGTCAACATGATCAAATGCTCCCTATGTGGCTTCAGTCCATGCTCTCTAGTGAGATCCCCGCTCCTGATCTTGGCTGTATTCATTCTTATGGGCTATGGACTATGGGGGGGGGGGGGGGGGGGGGGGGGGGGGGGGGGGGGGGGGGGGACTTCTAGCTTGTTATCAGAAGCAAAAGCATGCTAAGGAACGACAATTGTGTGTTGAATTAAGATCTACATCTCTCGAAAATCATACTGTTCAAAAATGTCTCTGTACTCGTCTCCTCGTTGAAAACCTAGATCAATTGGAGATCATGTACCTATCAATCAACACATTGATGTGATATTAGAAGGTTTGCCTCAGGAGTTCCATCCAATTATTTCTGTAGTTAAAAGTTAGTTAGATAGAAACCACGGATATTGATGAAGTTGAGGCTCTAACTTGCTCATGAAACTCGTCTTGACAAGTTTAAGAAGAAAACTGTTGGCATCTCTCAATCTTACTCATGCATCTCCTTCCTCGTCTCTGCAGCCTAATAGTGATCAACCTGCACTTCAGTCATCTGCACTACCTTCCACTGGTCCTGATGCTTCTCAGTTTTTCCCTAATTGTGGCCATGGAAGAACAAATGGAATAGGTGGCAGGGAAGGTCGTTTCTCACACATTCAATGCCAGGTCTGCTTTAAAATTAAATCTGGTCATCTGGCCACATCTTGGCGGCAGTGTTGTCCATGGCGGAGAGCCAAAATCCCGCCATACCGGCCGCTTTGCGGCGCCGATATTGCGGATTATGGCAGAAAAACCTGCAATAGCGGACGATATTTACCATTGCGGCAAGTCCAAAAAACGCCATGTATATAGGCCATGGCGCCGCAATTTGATAACATTGCTTGGCGGCACCTTTTTAATCAAAATTTCCAGGCCACAGTTCCTTCCAATTATCAGGGATTTCCTGCAAATTACAGACTCATACATTCAAGTCTCACATAGAACTCTCAACTATGGTCCAAAATGCTAGTGGTTATGGTCCTCCTCCCTTTGGTTATGAATTCTTTAAAACTCAACACTCCATATACCTCTAACTGATTCCTAATTGAATATTTTATATAAAGGGGAAATATGATGATTATCTAAATTTTTAAAAAGATGGAATACTTATTAACAGTTGGTTAGATGAGAGAGGTCCCTACTAGTGATGGAAACAGATCATGTTGTATAAACTATTCTACATCAAGTCTAGGTCCAGCCAAACTAATTTATTAAATACATGATCAGGACTTTTAAAAGCCTATTAGCCTAAATTGGCAAGACTTTAAGTCATCCAGAAGACCTTTTCAAGGTATTAAGTTAATAAAAATGACTGGTATAGTAATATTTTGAAGTACTAAAATCAATAATGAAAATTCAAATTAGTTACAAATTACAATAAAACTGAAGAGAAAAAATATTCTACCGGAATGCTCGTTTATAATCATCCACCTACTTTAAAAAGTTTATGTAAATTCTAAAATAAGAGATGAGCGAAGTGTAATTTAAGTTTATCTCAAGGAAGGGGAGTGGAATTTGTTTTAAGTATTATTATATGAAAAACAAGTTCGGTACAGAAGCTTATAGTATATCCACTACCTATTAAATGGGTATGGGAAAAGTGAGTGTGGAGTGTTGCAAGTTGCAACTTCATATGATTTTAGTAATAGTGAATCACCAGATTTTGATTCAAACACGTAAATTTAAGTAATTGTCTTGAAATAAATCAGAATATGCAACTGAACTCACATTCCAATCAATTGTAGTGACGTCGTTAGTCTTTTCACTTGTTTTACCCCTAACATGCTTCAACACCAACGCGTCCAAAGGGACACTCTGTGAAACAGGTTTACATCTTCCTTCTGGTATTGCCCATATACGAGCTGTCGAATCTCCAGACCTTAATGTTGAAAATGATGATATAGTTAAGCACAAGATTACCTTAAGAAGCCATATATCAGAATCTCAATCTCAAAATCATAAAAATAAAATGGTATCATAAATGTGTTATTTAAAAAATCCTCAGAACAAAAAGTAAATAACGATAAAATAGCATCATATAAAATGTAAGTCATTGCATGATGTTATGCAACAGTAAAGTATCTACATTAGATATAAAATAAGATAACAAGGAAAAGTAAAGTCAGAATTCCTAATGACAGATATATTATCATGCTCATTAACATAAACAAGCATGTTTCAGATTTTTATTTATAGTAAAATTTGAGGCTTTGGTCTTTTACAAGTTTGTTATGTCTCTGTCAAACATTCTTCAACTCCAGGAGAAGAAGCTATTACATTTTTTACCTTTTGTAGAATTATTATTAGAAGTACCATTGGCAATAGTATTATGCCTAACAAAATGTGAGTAACTGGATTCCATTAAACCATTTGAAAGGGTCTAAAACCCACTAAGAAATGAAAGGATTTAGCAGAAGCCAGTATCTATGAAATTGCTATATTAAATTATAATCAACAAAGTACACATTGAAAGCAGATATTTCCCGAAAAAACAGGCTTTTTGTAAAAACAACATGATTTGGTTTTATTTTCTGTTACAAAAACACAATAGAAATGCAGTTTCAGAAACTAAATACGAAAAGCAATTATTCTAAACAGGTTTAATTATTTTGGAGGGAAAAAAATAAATGCAGTCAGTGTCCCTCCATTAAGATGAAAGTCAATCAAAATTGGAAATCCAAGAAGGAAAATAATACTATTCACATCAACCATTAAAGTTACAGACATATTGATAGGGACTCGGGTACTTATTATCACGTTCCCATGTCCATAGTCAATATATAATTTTAAGCAAACAATTCAAGGAAATACCCACCCTGAAGCAAGAAGAGATCCTGAAGGACACCATGCACAAGCACACACCTAAATGGATGGTGAACAGGACAACTGTCAGAGAGCTTTGCAGCATAAACAATAGATGAAAGAAAATTTAAGTATACAGAGTAAGGGGCAACAATGATACACATCACCTCTGAAGTATGCCCTTCCAAGATTGTCACATCTGAATTGGGAATTTGACGTGGCTGAGATGTTGATGCCGTACAGATGTCCGTTGATTCTGATCCTGTCGAAGCAAATGAAAATCATCCATTTTTTAAGGAAAAATATTAATAGAAAGTGTGAAGCAGACCACTAGTTTTAATTTTCGACACCACCTCATACAACGGATACTCACTAACAGCATTTCGGGGAGAGGGGTACAATGGTGTTAACACTTGCAACAACTATAATAAATGATTTCATTGCTACACTCCAAAATAAGAAGAAAAAAAAAATGTATTAAAAAAATCAGATTTGATAGTAAAATAAAATTTAAAGGGATCAGCTTTCTAGTTATTAGACATTAAGCCGTTCCAGTTTTCTAATCTAACCACAATAATGAAGAAAACGTATCATAAAGTTTAGACGGTAAAGCACTCATAGAAAGTAATACGGTTAAGATGAATATAAAATGAAGGATAACAGAAAAATATAGTAACAAGATATTGAAATTTACCGCAGATTATTGATCAGAACATGCAGCTAAACACCAAACAGACAACAACAAACATATATTATATAAATAAGGTAAGCAATTTCCATTGAATAGCAAATTACCTCCGACTGCTCCATTCACTTCATGCTTTGCAGTAACCTTTTCTTGATCTCTGACCACTTCTCTGTCAGTCTTATTAACATGCTGTTCTCTCTCTTTAGCAACTTTTACCCTCTCCCTATCCTTTTCAACTTCTTTCTCCCTTTGATGTCTTTCTTTTTCTCTTGCCCGTCCACGTTCAGCCTCGTGCTCCTTTTCTACTTCTTTATTTCTCTCCTTCAGTAGTTTTTTCCTTCTTTCACTAATCATTTGCCCAAGTTCGTGCACATTTTTTGTGATAAGATCCAAAGGTTGTAAGAATGAAAAATCTTCGTCCAGGTCTGCATCACACTGGCAAGCTTAAAAGAAACACTGATCAACATGAAACCTAAGTTGTGAAACCTTAAAAAGATATATACTCAAATCAAATGGATGAATATTATGTAGATAAAAATCAAGAATGCAAAAACAGAGGATGCTAACATTACTCAAGTTGGCTTCCATCTCAAAGTACTGCAGTCCCTTTTGAACAAATGTAACAAGAGCACCTGGTGGTACCAAATTTCCATCAATGGGACATTTGTTAATGGCAGCTTCATTACCAAAAGTGTAAGCAGAATGTGTGAAACCTGCAATAGTGGTGTAACATAAGTATCCAGTAGTAAATCAATAAAGTTGCAACCTATAATGCCATTTAATAAATATGAAAAGCATCGCATAAAGGATATAATCAACCTCAAAAAAGTTTTCCCTGTTCTCACGGATACCCTAATCTATATTACTCCCTAAGACAACAGCATCAATGTAATATTTTTTCATTGTTTTTTTAATGGAAAAGCCTGCCTTCGTTATCTTATAAAATCACATGACTTTTAAGTTTTAATAACGTGGAATTGACATCAGCATTTGCATTGTAAGAACGTACAGATTACATAAATAACATTCTTCAAAAAGATACATTCAAGGTCTAACTCTTCTAAAAGCTACAATTTTATTTTTAAGACAAAATGCGCGTGAATGATTTTACATTTGACCACCCTTTCATGTACTAGCAATTAGGACTTGAAGCATGTACAAATAACTGACCCACTTAACCTGGTATAAAAATTCAAAAGAATGAGGTAGGCAAAGATTAAACTCTATTACACTTAGCCATAAACTTTAATCTAATATGAAGAACTAATTTCTTACAAGCTTAAGTTAAATATTCATAAAGGCTTATAGATATTTTTGAAATGCTTTGTCAGGCACGAATCCATTAGACATGAAGTACGAGAAAGCAAAGGCTCATTTATACTATATGCGGCATTCAACTTTTATATCAAAATATGCCGATTGCAATGATCAAACCCCTAACCATTTGGTCAATGAGGTTCTAATAACATGTTAAAGTGAGTAAAGACTAACTCTTAAGAATACATTTGATGCAAAAACAAAACCCAAAAAGGTTAAGGGGGATATGGGAGAAGATGACAGAGGAGGATGGTTTAGTTTAGTGTTGTCTATGGCAGATAGCGGTCCATGGCGGAAAAACCCACAATAGTGGAGTGCCCAAAAACCGCCACTATACACTATGGCGGATATTCGATAACACTGAGTTGGAAGGGGTACTACTTAATGAATAAATTTGTCAATAATGACCTTTCCTATAAACATCGATTCAGAATCTTATGTATTAATTTTAAGCAAAATCAAACACGCCCTCAAAACCTGAAGCTATTATTGCGCAAAGGCGCGTGACAAATATTATGTATAACAAACATCACATGGCATGCATTATGATTCTCAACAAGTACATATAGTCTAAAGAAGAATAAGCAAGCAAACACTTATTTGTCACAGTTAGATATGATTTTTCCAAAATTGCGACTAAGTTCCATAGCTAAAAGGAGTAATCCGGCTCCCTTTCAATTGATATCTCTACTTCCCATTTGCATATACAAATCCCAACATACATAAAACATAATCATAATACATAATCAATTACAATAAAAAAACATAATAATTAAGGAAGAACTGCAAATAATCCAGCTCCTCGTGTACATCATTCCCATCCACTTTACACATAATCATTCTACACGTCTCACTCGTTACCATCGCATTCCATACCGTCAAAAATCATGTCTCAGAGCCTAATATAATTTGAAACAACAGATCTAAAAATATTCCGTGATCTCTCATCTTCAACCAGAAAATAAAAAACACAAAAGAACATTTTTCAATTACAGGATAAATATATTCATTTCTCCATAATAGTTAAACCTTAATCAAACAATATCAATCTTTAATCACTCAAACCCAAAACGTCAACATTAAAACAAAAACTCGAAATTCGTTGAATCTTCCAAAACCCTAGCATGTGAAGGAGATAAAGCAAAGGAAGGGATTACGAAACCTGATTCATTGAGGTAACGAAATATGAGGAAATTGAGTTCGACGGAAGTGATGGAGGCCATGTTATGAAAGCAATGCTTCAATGGCCTATGAGAACGGTTACGCGACCATGAGTTTGGCCGCGAAAGCGAGAGAGAAAATAGAGAGAGGTGAATGAACCAAACCGTTTTAGAGGTTTAGCTAGAGGGAGGATTGGTTAGATAAATAACTCGATTGTAACTGTAACGCTCGCGGGGTCAGGTTGGGTTCCGTCAACCGCCGTTAAATTCCTCCGCTTCCGTTTTCTTCTTCTCCTTTTGGTCGGTTTTCTAAATCATAACAATATGCTAGTAGTACTAACCCTATTATTAGTTGTACTTGGAAGGTGGATTTCTCTTTACACACATCATGGATCTTTTAGACACCCCATGAAATTTTATTTATACCTTTAATCTTTGTAGATGTATTTCCGGAAATACTTTTTTTAAAAAAAATTGGTTTTTTCATAGATGCTCGTAGATGCATCTACGGAACCGCTTAAAACATAGTGGAGCATAATTAATTTCAACTTATTTTAGTTTAAAAATCCTTCCGTAGATACATCTACGGAACGTGGTGAAAACAGAGTGCTCCGTAGATGCACCAACGGAACAGTCTGCTATATTTTCAAAGCATGTTCACTTTACTCCAAAACTATATTTTTATTACAAAAATGTAAAATTAAAGTAACGCATTTTAAAGACAATAGTAGGTAGACCAATAAAAATACATCGTATAAATAATGTTAGTCATAATGTCGAATACATCATAAAAATAACTATTGAGTATGTCGGACATCATCCTGCGCAACTCCTCTACCTCTGGCCCCGCCTCTACGTCCACCACGCCCTCTGTTGGCGCTACCCCTAACGTCAAGTGTCCCACCAGTCTTGACACGATATCTAAGGTACAGAAATGCCCCCTCTGCCATCCAGATCATAACATCCACCACACGTCGCTGAGCAGACCATTCAAGGAATAAACCATCTGCAATAGCTGTCATGCATGTGTCATCTATCTCACGACATAGGGGAAGAACATCCTGAGTGTGGTCCAACCCAGCTTTATATGTATGGGTGTGACACTCTATAGTACTAGGTGATGTACCCATCGGCACAGCTCCAATCGTGCTTTGCTGTCGTCGCTCGAGCCTCCTCAAGAACCATGTGGTGCTCTAGTCTGCAAAGATGTCATCTAACTGCCGACGGATCATGGCGATAGGAGCGGAGACAGTAGGGTCACGGGGTATCGTTTGTGTGTAGCCAAACTGACGCATGACGCGCTCCGGAAGATAGCGTACAATAATGGTCGAGCTGGCGGCCAACCATCTAGAGTATAGCGTTATCTCATCAAACGAAACCGTCTCATGGTGCTAAGCATAGCAATCATATCTGATGTCCTCGGCAGCCATGCGGTCAAGACAACGCATGTAGGGATCCGACACCTGATTCCCTCTAAGGGGGGCTGAAAGCACTGGAACGCGGCATGAGCTCAGTGTACTCCGACACCTCTCCCCAGCCAATAATGTATGGGAAGTGTTGTAGTATCCAAGCCTGAAAAAAACACGATTATTTTAATGTACTATCACAAATATATAACAAGTAGAAGGGTATAAGATTGTTACCACCAAAAGGGTACAGTTGCCTGCCACTGTCCTTGCCTTCCACAAGCATCTCTCTCAGAGTCTATAATAATTGTACGCCAGTACAGCCGCTCCCCAATTGTACTCTCGGATACATGTTGTATCTGATAAGTACCTGAGGTAGATGACGTCTGTGTACGTCGAGCTCGTGTCCATAAAGAGTTGAGTGCCTACCAAATATAGGAGGTAACATCTAAATGCCCGCTCTCTATGCACATTTGCCTCTACCTCGTCACCAGAAGCCTCATGTGCCGTAAGAAACGCCTCATCATATCTCTACTACAAGAAGGAAACCTCACATGGGTCACGCGGATCCTCTCCACCTCATCAAGGGTGTCAGCAGGATCAGCCCCAACTCCACAATAAGCATCTCCAACGCCTCCTCCTTCGTTAGCCTACCGTGATAAAGGAGGATACTTTTGATAGGTAGATGGAGGAGGCATGCCACATCATCAAGTGTGATGGTAATTTCTCCGTGAGGAAGATGAAATGAGGAAGTCTCTTGATGTCATCTCTCCGCAAATGCCATCAGCATCCCATTATGTATCGTTAGGTAGCCGACCTGACACAGGTCCCTCAAGCCAGAAGCTGATAGTACCTCTGGAACTACGGCTCGTCAGGCTACGCGAGATCCCTAATCTTTCGGTCGTGGTTGTAGAACCTCTGGGGATCCCTCTCCTGAAATTTTTAAAAAATAAAAACGGTTATTAATAAGCAAAGTCAGAAACTGATGAAAAGATACATGCTTGGTAACAATAAATTTTTTTGCACTATTAATTAGTCTGCCATTAATAATGATTATAGTAGATTTATTTTTTAGTGAATGTCCATTTTAGTCCCTCATAAAAACTGCAGAAGTCAGATTAGTCCCTGAGAAGAAAAAAAAAAGTCTCTATTAAATCTCTTACAAAATTTAACCGAGTCATGCTAGTCCATCTACTAATATTTTTTCAAACCATTTTTTTTCTTACTTTTGAACCGTGACTTAACTGCTAGTGAAGACTCATTTTAGTCTCTCACAAAAAAGGGAAAGTCTGAATTAGTCCCTAAGAGAAAAAGTCTCTATTTAATCCCTTACAAAATTTAATCAAGTCATGTTAGTCTCTCTTTTAGTTTTTTTTTCAAATCGATTTTTTCTTATTTTTAAATTGTGATTGGACTCCATTTTTACGACTATTGATTTAAAATTATTTGAGAAGGGATTGTAGCTAAATCATCGCGATACCACGATGTTCTTTTCTTTGTGGAGTTTATTATCAGGCTTATGGATGAGTGATTGTGGTTTTTCTTGTTATGTATTCTTGTATATTATGTGTTATTATTGTTTTAGTTGTTAATGATCTTTTAAGAAGGTTTAGTTCTGCTATTGGGGTGATTTAGGAAAATTTCTTACTTTTGTAAATAATACTTGTGGTAACAACAATACACATGGTATGGTAAGAAAATTGGTTTATACCATATCCTTTAGGTTTTGATGATAATAAAGTATTTAATGAACAAGTAGGTATACTAACATATGTTCAAGTATGCAGGATCATTAGTCAAAGAATTTACTGGGCTCTGAATCTGATAGGAACATATGAAGAGAAGTTGAGACTCATATTATGAAAGATCAGAATATGTTGACTCAAATTTTGAATGATAAGATTGTGATGTCTCACAACTAGGTAACACAACTTCGGGTGGAAACTCAGACTCAGAAGATCGTATGCAAAGGAACTCGACCTCTGACTCGTACTCAATTTCTGAAAACAACTCTATCTTGTCAAGTCCATTCACGGATTAAAAATAGGAAAAAATCGTTTGAAAAAAATATTAATATAGGGACTAACATGACTCAATTAAAATTTGTAAAGAATTAAAGAAGGACTTTTTTCTCGTGGACTAATTTATACTCTCCCTTTTTTGTGAGAGACAAATGGATTTTCACTAGCAGTCTAGTCATAGTTTAGAAGTAAGAGAAAAAACCAATTTAAAAAAAATAGTAGAGGGACTAACATGTCTCAGTTAAATTTTTTAAGGGTCCGTTTGGTTCAACGGAGGGGAGGGGAGGGAATTTAATCGAGGGGAGGGGAATGAAGGGAAAGGGAGGGGAGGGAATTTAACTAAATATATGTTTAGTTCAAAGAAGGGGAGGGGAGGGGAGGGATTTTTAACAAAAGTATGTTTGGTTCACAAGGGGAGGGGAGGGATTTTAAAATCAATTTACCTTTTTATCCTTATAAATATTATTATTTGTACTTAGTGAAAATAATTCTAAATAACAATAGTATTGAGTAAATTTCACCAAATAAAAACTTGTTCATTCATAAACTATAATATAACCGTAAACAACAACACACATTAGTTGAACTATATATCTTCAACGCAAATCAAACCATTATCTGATCATATGATTCATCTAACCCAATAAAACAATTTTTATAATTAAAAATAAATAAAATAATGTTAGAATATTAAAAAAATCGAACAAATAATATTAGAGTTAAAATTTTTGTTTATAACATAAATATATTATATTTGCATATTTTGTATATTATTATTATTATTATTATTATTATTATTATAATAAAAAACGTTATTACTATCATATATTATAAACAAGTACAAATATCAGTATAAGTATGTTATTATTATAATAAAAAATCTAATATCAAAAAGGGAACTTCAACAAAATAAAAAATAAAAAAATTCACCTGAGAACAACAACGCACAAATAACAACCGCACAATAGAAAAAAATAAACGTGAAATAATACAGAGAAATAATCTAGTCTTTAATAATTCAATAAGGACGATTTTGGAATTAAAAAAATAATTGAGGTTAAAATAGGGAAAATAATAAAATTCTGATTATTGAATCTTCCATCCCCTCCAAATCCCTCCAATTTGGAGGGGAGCAAAAAGTGAGTCTAGGAGGGATTTTGCTCCCCTCCCCTTGTAAAAAATGAAGCAAACACATATTTTTATAAATATCCCCTCCCCTCCCCTCCCCTCCCCTCCCCTCCATCTACTCCCAACCAAACGGACCCTAAGGGATTTAATAGAGATTTTTTTCTCAGGGACTAACTTGACCTCTGCAGTTTTTATGAGGGACTAAAATGAGTCTTCACTCTTTATTTTTTAATTAATTAAATCTTTAATGTGAAATAACATTTAGAGATACATAATAAGACAGTTAAATGAAATTAATTCGGATAAGTAAGTACTTTTCGCAGTACATTATTTTATTATATTAATAATAGAAATTAATAATAGAAGTTAGTATATTTTATTATAACTTTTTATAATGCGTATATATACAGTGACAATATTTATTTTGTGCTAAGTTTTTCTGGAAATTATTAACGAGTTAAAAAATAAATAAAATTGTTGGTATATTTAATTAGTATATTATTATTTAAACAAAAATATATGTAAAATTTTAATTTATAAATCGTAGAAAAAATTACACAATTATTTAATTAAATTAAAATATTTTTGAAAACATATTAAAAACTAATTTATAAAAATTGGATAATCTAATTTTACTGAATGCATGTGTTAAAAAATATTTACAAAATAAAATATAAAATTTATTCTCATATATGCAATTTACCTAAAAGATTATTTTATTTTATTTATGCAATTATTCAAGAGAATCATTAATTGTAAGTTATTTTACAGTTCAGATCGTTGAAACAATGTTTGAGGATGAATATATCACATTTGCTTTGCATTGAATTTTTTGAGGAATTTTGTCTTCTCGTTTTCAAACCTTGAAAAAAAATTGTACGTGCTACCTATACTTGATGTCATCAATAATTTGAGAAACCATGAATTTAAGAAAATATTCTACTATGGTTTGAAAAAAAACCCTAATTTTTATGGTCTCCTCCAGTGTCAGACATCAACATGTAGACCTTATGTGGACGATACTTCTTTTACTAGAGTTTAATAAAGGGAGAGAGAGAGAGAGAGAGAGAGAGAGAGAGAGAAGTTTCTAACTTAATTTGTTATTCTCAAAGTTGATTACAAAAGAGATGGAAATTGAACTTATATAGTTCAGTTCAGAATGTGTTAACTCAACACATTATGTTACAAAGTTAATTACATGCTGACTCGACTTAGTTGCTCTATTCTAACAGTTTACTCTAATATCTACCCCTCAAATGCATGGTTCTCCTTGTGCAAGGGATGACTTGTCTTGAATTTAAAGCTTACCTTTGAGTTTTAAAAACCCGAGAGCCGACAAGGATTTTGTGAGCATATCAACATACTAATCAACTGCATGTATATGTTGCACAACCAGACTATTATTCAATACTTTCTCCCTAAGAAAGAATATATCTAATTCCATGTGTTTGGTCTTAGCATGAAGAATAAGGTTGTGTGCCAGAGCAACAGTGCTAAAGTTGTCACAAAATATAATAGGTGTAGTGAATGATACTCTTAGTTCAGTGAGGAGAGACTGTATCCAGAGAACTTCGAAGGTAGTGTTAGCTAGAGCCATGTACTCAACTTCAGTGTTGGACATGGCAACAACATTTTTCTTCTTGGACCATCAAGACACCAGATTTGAGTAAGATTTGCTTCTGGGAAGGTGATGGTGGACCTCATGGAGTCGTGATTAATTAAAAAAATTTAATTTATATGATTGTTAGTCCATTTTACACGTTGTAAGCAATTTGATATTGAAAATTCGATTCGGTGTTCGTCTAAGGTTGAGAAAGACCTTTTCTAGTGTGACGCATGTGAATTGTGATCTAAGAATATGATGGTGGAACTCCAAGAGTCCGATTGTTTAAAATTTTGAATTTCTATGTTTGTTTGTCTGTTTTACACGTTGTGGACAAACTGATGTTGAAAATTCGAGTCGATTTTCGTCATCCACTTTAGGGACGCCACCTTAAGGTAGTAGATGAACCTATTGCGCTTGTCTGTCACCAGCTACCATGATTCGGTAAAGAAGTTGGTCCACCAATTCTCAAAAAGAAAACATAAGAGGTTGTCCATAACAAGTTAGTCCATTACTTTGCAGTTAGACGACAACCTTGTTTTAAAATAATGGAAGAATGTTTGGATCTTTCATATGGCCATAAGCTTCTTTTTTCCAGGCTCAGTTTTTCAAACAACTCAGAGTACATGATATCGCACGAGTTGCCACCATCGATTAGGATTCAAAACTCATCAAGTTACTAGACTTTTGTTGTAATCACCTAGGGAAAGATTTCATTATAAATTCTTCTCATCTTCTTAGAGTCGTGAAATCTCAACATAGGCCGATGACCAATATGGTTGGACATATATATATATATATATATATATATATATATATATATAAACTTTTTAATAATAAACTTTTTAATTCTTCTAATTAATTTTATATAATATATTACGTCAAACATAATTTTTATCAATATAATGTTTATGTGTTTTTATAAAATAAAGTATAATTTGTTTATTTGAATATCAAAAATAGATTTAAAATAAACTATATTAAATTTAATGTAAAAGTGTACTATTCAAAAATTAAAACATAAAAAGAAATCTATTAGTCTGCCTCTTATATTAATCATTAAACAAAAAATAAAAGCACAATTTTTTAAAAATAGCTCTTAATTAAATAAAATAACATGTTTTATGGGTTTTTGAAGTACAATCAACTCGACTCTTCTTCTTTCTGTACAAATTTAACGAAACGAAATCTTCTATACATTAGCTTTGAAAACGTGATAATAATTTTACTTTAAAACAAATTAAAACAAAAGAGGAAATATATAATTATGAATAGTTATAGTTATATAGATATAATTAAAATCTAGGGGTAATACCTATTTTCACCCCTGCCATATGGGGTTGGTTTGAAACCCCTGCAAAAAAAAAAAATTGCAAGAATTCCCCTAACATTTGAAGATTCTCTCGTTTTTAACCTTGTAAAATTTATATTTTTAAAACCAACCTTGCCATTTGAAGATTCAGTCATTTTAAATCCTATAATCTTGTAGATTATGTCATTTTAAACCCTCTGGAATATGACGGGCAAGGTTGGTTTTACTTAAAAAAAAAAAATTTACAGGGTTCAAAATGATAAAGTCTTTCAAGTTGCAAGGTTGGTTTTAAAAATAAAAATTTTACAAGGTTTAAAACGAAAGAATCTTCAATTGTTAGGGGAATTCTTGCAACTTTTTTTTTTGCAGGGAAATTTTTCAAACCAACCCCATATGGGAGGGGTGAAAATAGGTACTAACCCTAAAATTTATATGTTATTAATGCATGATAATTAATATATTTTTAAACCAATGTACATTGAGACAACTCATGTGGGTAGGGGTGTGCATGATCAATAACCAAATCCGACCAATCGTTAGTTGGTTTAGTGGTGATTGACGCTAGATTTGGTAGGGAGAACCACGGTTCGATCCCCCGCAAATGCGATCGGAGGGGACTGGAACCACTTGATGCCAGAACAGACCCCCGAACCGGACTAAATCGATGGTAATAAACCAAAAAAAAAAAACCAAATCAAATTAAATCATATTTATGATTTGGTTTGGATCTTAAAACCGGTTTATTTTTTAAAAATTGATTTTTATGTCGATCGGTTCAGTTTTAAACTGGTTTCATAAAAACCAGTTTTAAAAAAAAAGTTTTAAACCGGTTTCTCTCAAAACTTAAAAAAAAAAAACTAATTTTAAAACCAATTTTTTAAAAAAAAAATCAATTTTATATCAAAAATGGTTTTATTTTCTTTAAATAGTCTTTTTATTTATCTAGTACTAACACTAATTTATTAATACAACTCCAATGCATAATTAAAATAATGCAGAAAAACAAACACATGTATTGCTAAAACAAAAGCCTCGATGATGAACTGGTTTTTCTTAAAACCAACTACAGTAGAAACTCTTTAAATTAATACTCGGTAAATTAATAAACTCTCTAAAATAATAAATTTGTCCGGTCCCGACTTGGGCCAATGTATAGTATAATTACTTAAAAACTCTTTAAATTAATAATTATTAATTTATCGATAAATTAATAACTCTCTAAATTAATAAATTTCTCCGGTCCTGACATTATTAATTTAAAGAGTTTCTACTGTAGTTTTAAAATTTTTATGTTTACTGTGATGATCACTGCACTGTTCATTCAACATAATTTATACTAATTTACTATTTATTTGTTTTCGTGAATATGTTTCTTTCTATTAAGTAAGTTTGGTGTTGAATATAATTGAAAATTTGGTTTTAGTCTTATCGGATTTAAATTTTTGGATGAAATTCAACGTCCATTAAGAACACTATAAGAAAAGTGGTTGTTAGCCACGTGAAGTAGTGACGTGATTACTATGTGACTAAAATAAGACAGTTGCGACGTGATAATCACGTCACTATTTTTTTTTATTAATAAAATAATGAAAATAACATTACATTAGTTGGGTGTCAACATTTTTTAAAACAAAAATATTTGCGAAGTGTAAACCACGTCGCTAAAGCAAAAGTAAAATAAAAAATTTAAAATGGTGCAACTTTCAGAGAGGAGGAAGTTTGAAATTTGAAAAAAAAAAATGTTGTGACATGTTATACACGTCGCAACATTTAAAGTTAAAAAGAATCTGACCGGATTTGACCTAGTGCAGACATGGTTTATAATTTTAGTTTATTAATTTATATATTTAGTTTATTAATTTAATTTATGTATTTTAATATATTTAGTTTATTAATTTAATTTATCAATTTTAATATATTTAATTTATTAATTTAATATATATATATATATATATATATATATTAATTTGATAAAATATAAAAAAAAAATAGCGACGTGTAACACGTCACAACCTGTAAACGTCTATAACATTTTTTAGTTAATAATTGCAATATTTAGTGACGTGTTTTTCATGTCACTAATTAGTGACATGAAAAACATGTCGCAACTAAAGATTCTCTTTCTGAACAAACCTATTATGCCTGCTCTGACTTAAATTGTGTTAATATTTGGTCCAAATTTAGTGACGTGATTTTCACTTCACTATTTAGTAAAGTGAATATCACGTCACTAAAAGTTGCCACCTTGCCTCCTGCAACGTAATACTTCACGTCACAAATTTTGGTTTGTGAAGTGTTTTTTCTATTTGTGGCGTGATTTTCACGTCACTAATGAACTTTTTTCTGTAGTGTTACTTCAAACAGGTTTGCAACTAAATATAAGCATCACAACAAAAATTATTCTAATATATAAAATCTTCTTTTAAATTATTAAATAAATCTTAATTATTATTTAAAGTGTTTTGAAATAAAATATTAAATTAAAAGATTAATATTTAATAATTAGTAATTAGTAAGATGTATTTAGTGTTGGGATTTAAAAAAATTAACAAAGTGATTCCGTTAATCAATATGTACCAGTAGCATAGAGAGAAATATTTTTAACGTTTGAGTAAATTGGATTAGGAATAGAAACCAGATTTGAATAAATGGATATCCAATGTTATTGGTTTTTCTTTAAATGGATTGGATCAGTTAATAACTAAAATGGTTTGGGTTTTTTTAATCTGAAAACTAAATTTATTGTTATGGATCACATAAACCAGTATAAATGCACACCCCTACGAGTGAGTAAAGTTACCGAAAAATTTTAAGAGGGTAATGAAGCTCCCACCTTAAATATATTCAGGTGAAAATTTTTATTTATCCAATTCAAAAAGTTGGGTAAGGTTACCCTTAGTGTAAAATATCTTAAAAACAACAAATATATTATTTAACAAATAATTAAATATATAAAAGTTAATAGTGTTATGTGATTGACTGAAAATACATTACTCATCTTTTTGTGATGGGTAGAAATGTTATCCCATATATTCACAATATGTTAAGAGAAATTTGTTAGTATTTAATTCTTTCACAATCTAATGGAAGAAATTAGTGGGTATTTATCACCCTCGCTTTGTACTATCTCGCCTTATTTTTATTTTACTCTTTCTCTTTCTAGTTAGGTATAAAAAATATAGTTTATTGGGGGCATAGTGAGTTTTGTTCAATAAATTATTAAGTTTATCAATGCTTTACTTTATTTTATAATATCACACCATCATGTGTACAGTGTAGCGTATATGCTTTACTTTATTTTTTAATCTTTCTACTTTCTACTAGTGTTGAGTAGAAAGAACATAAATTAATTACCATTTACCATTTAGCAACATAAACTTAATTATGGTAGAATCAATTCTATTTATCGCCAATGGATATAGACAATTAGTAAATAGTGTCTTCTACAAACCGACCAACAAAAAAATGAAAAAGTAAAAGTGAAAAAAAGTAACATGTATTTATGGATTGTGAGACAGTGATATGCTGGTCTAACACTTTCCAGTTTCCCTACGTGGATGTGGACATAGCCATAGAGTTTCTTGGCGTTTTATGGCGCTGGAGGAGCCCCTTGCTGAAAGTTTTTAATTTTCTCATCCATACTACGTACCAACATTAATTATAGAGTATAGAGTATAGAGTTCATTTTCACCTTGAAGCTATAATTTGGAGTATTTATATATTTCTACAACTGATTTGAGATCAAAACTAAAACAAAGAGAAGAATCAATGGAAACAAGAACCAATCAACTTCACATTGCCATGTTTCCATGGTTTGCTGCAGGTCACATAACTCCATTCCTTCACCTCTCAAACGAAATAGCCAAAAGAGGCCACAAAATCACTTTTTTTCTACCTCACAAAGCTCAGCTTCAACTTGACCACCTTAATCACCACCCAAATCTCATCGCATTCCACACCATCACCGTTCCTCACGTTGAAGGCCTTCCTCTCGGCACAGAAACAGCCTCGGATATTCCCATTTTTCTCAGCCATTTACTCGTCATTGCGATGGACAAAACCCGTGAACAAGTTGAACAAACATTGGCCATAATAATACCCGACTTTGTTTTCTATGATAATGCTTATTGGATACCTGAAATAGCAAGAGAAATTGGTATCAAAACCGTTTGTTACAATGTTGTTTCCGCTGCTAGTTTGGCTATTGCACTTGTCCCAGCTAGAAAAGTGAATGATTCCGTTACTGAAGAAGAACTTAGGGTTCCACCAGAAGGGTACCCTTCCTCCAAAATTGTTCTGAGTGGTAATGAAGCAAAGGGTTTGTCTTTCATTTCACTACCGTTTGGAGAAGGAAACATGACGTTCTATGACAGAATCATAATGGCTATGAAAGGAAGTGATGCTATAGGAATAAGAACAACAAGAGAATTAGAAGGTAACTTTTGTGACTATATAGCTTCTCAGTATGAAAAGCAAGTTTTTTTAACAGGACCGGTTTTGTCATTGGAGGATTCCGTGTTTGAGGAGAAGTTGGAACCTCATTGGGCTGATTGGCTTGATGGATTTGAACCTGGTTCAGTTGTGTTCTGTGCATTTGGGTCACAGATTAATTTAGAGAAACCTCAATTTCAGGAAATGTTATTGGGTTTTGAGCTCGCAGAGTTGCCTTTTATTGTGGCTCTTAAAGCTCCTAATGGGTGTGAAACGGTGGAACAAGCTTTGCCAGAAGGGTTTGAGGAAAGGGTAAAAGGAAGAGGGAAAGTCTCAAGGGGTTGGGTTCAACAACCATTGATGTTGAAACATTCATCTGTTGGGTGTTTTGTGAACCATTGTGGGTTTGGTTCTATGTGGGAGTCTTTGATGAGTGATAAGCAGATAGTTTTGGTGCCTCATCTTGCTGATCAGGTTTTGAATACCAAGTTGCTTGTTGGTGAATTGGAAGTTGCTGTTGAAGTTGAAAGAGGTGGGATTGATGGTTGGATTTCAAAGGAGAGTTTGTGTAAAGCTATTAAGTTGGTGATGGATGAAGGGAGTGAGGTTGGTGCTAGAGTGAAGATTAACCATGCTAAGTGGAAGGAAAATGGAGGAAATTCAGTGTTAATCAATGGTTACATTGATAAGTTTCTCCAGAATATTCAACATCTATGAAACTAGTACTCGTTGGTCAATCTTAATTTTCAACGTCTCAAGAATAAGTAGTAGTTGATGAATCTTAATTCATCAAGAATCGAATTTGGTATTCTTCGAACCTTCCTTTCTTAGCATGAGTTTGTTTATCATTCGAGCCTAAGTGCTTAGTTTTAATCATCAATTATTTAATAGTACTTCATATGTCGTTGATTTCAATATGCTTTTAATGATCTCCTTTGCCGTTATTGAGCTTATAATTATTATATTCCTTTATAATTAATCACATATCTAGGAGACTAAGTATCAAAGAATTGGTTATAAAAATTGAATTTCCATATGAGAGAATCTCAAACTTATTTTTCATACGAGAGAATCTCCATCTCTTTGATCTCGTCATTACTAACATGGTATTAGAGAAATATCGTGATTAGGCTTCATCAAATGATAATGACGATGAATTTTCTTGTTAATGGGATGAATAAAGTTTCAACAAAGAAGATAAAGAATTCTATTTTAAATCTTGGATCAAAAATCATTATTTTGAGAAGTTTTAAAAGAGTATTTTTTTGTGACATAGAAAATTCCTAGAATTTTGTTGTCATCAGAATCATCTTCTATTATTCTTTGTAGGTTGCACACAACTGTTTCCCTTCTCAGAGTCTCTAATTGCAAGAACCTCTAAATTTAGTTTATTTTCCATGGTCTGATGTTCCTTTTGACAACTGCAAGGACATCGTCAAATAAGATGAATGGATGTGCGAATCTTGTTCTCATATAGAACTCAGTTTTACAACGGTGTTTATGGACTACCAAATAATAGTGACATTTGGTAGGAATCTCTATCGTCGGTCCCAATAGGATGTGTCGCAAATAAGTTATTTTTACTATTATTAGTAGTAATTTATATTCGGGTTTTTTGTCCCTTAGTTTGATCCATTAGATTAGAATAGTTTTATATAAAGAGATTAGTGCTTGTAATTTTAAAATACTTAAAATATATTATTCGATTCCAAACATGGTATCACGAACTCTCGTTTGAGAGGGTTTCGCTTCCGCATAAAAAACCCTAACCGCCTTAATTGTGGTACTTTTTTCAAAACCCTACCCACCTTAATTGCGATTCTTTCTTCAAAATACTAGCCGCCTTAATTGCTGGATTTAGGTTCAGAAACGCTGCTCACCGCAAGATCACTGTTCATTCGCGATACTGTTCATTGTCGACAACATTGTTCTCCACAAAAATGTTGTTCACCCGTGGTACTTTTTATTGACAAAAACACTATTCATTCGCGTCACTGTTCATCGTGGAGGCATTATTCACTTTAAAAAACAATTGAAGGTTGTCAGCCTCTTTACGACTAGTTTGCTGGTTATTTTTTATTCTATTGAGTCAGACACATTCACATGACATCCATCAATATTTCAAAAAGAGAATTGGTTCAACTCAACAAAGACGAAGTAAAGAGGTTGAGATCCTTCCTTAACCGCATATATTTGCAAACGTCATTTTATTTCAAATAAGTGACATAGCACAGTTGGTAAGAATTTGAAGTTAAAAGGTACATGAGCGAGAGGACCCGGGCTCGAATCTCACTTCTAACATTTCTCCTTTTTTATTTGTTTTTTTAATTTTAATTCTAACTTTATTTCCATTATTCAAAAATCATAAAAATTGCATTTTTTTTATTATTTTAATTTAATTTTCGCACTAATTAAATATGCATTTTTTAGAATAGTCAATTTTCACTTTTATGCAGTTTTTAGTCAAAAAATCACCAAAAATCACAAAATATTCAAAAAATCCAAAAAAGAAAGTTTTTTATATTATTTGTTTTATTAATAGCCCTTTTCATATCTTAGGGAGCAAGTCAATCTCATTAAATTATTTTGATTTAATTTCTTGCTAGAATTAAAACAGATTAATTTTTTGGCCTTGATTTGATTCATAGATTTTAATTTTCCTTTTTTACTTAACCTATTTTTTGTGTATAAATAGTCACTCTTTTCACACATCTAAAGACAACAATTCTAACTCTTACTCCCACTCTCTCTCTTCTCACAAACACAAAAAATATTTTTTTTCTCCTTCTCTCTAAGATCAAACTTCACTTTCTCTCATGAATATCATAACAACTTCATAGCTTATTGAAGAACATCAAGAACACTTTCAAAAAACTCAAGAACTTATAGCTTCCTCTCACCGTAGAACCGAGCGGTTCAACCTCTGCCGAAGAATCCACCGTAGAACCAAGCGGTTCAACGCGCATCTTTCCTCTACAAACCGCCATCAAAGCCCTCAGGTGGTGTTGTTTATTTTTTTATTTTTTTTATTTTTGCTAGCTTTTTATAGTTTCAATTGATGACCATGATTATTGTTTTGAAAGTGTTGTTTTTCTTTTGATTTGATTTTGTTTGTGTGAATGGAGAAGAGAGAATACATATGGGGAAGAAGATGAAATCACATGGAAAATAATCTACCAAAGACGTAAAAGAGGAAAACAAAAGAGAAGTGGAACTCAGTCAGAACCACCGAATCAACCGGATCCGCAACACTCCTTCACGCCTTAACCGCCGGCAATCCATCCACTAACACCAAAAGCACGCTGGCACAACTGGTGGCATACAAGCGCCAATCACCTTCCCAACTCGGGTTCGACCCCCAGGTTTACCCTTTCTTTTTGTCAATTTTTCCTTCTTTCTTCTTTCTCTACAATTTTCTTTATTTAATCACATAATTAAAATCAACCCATAACTAGGACTAAGATTAGGGTTTAGACTATTAATTATTTTCTCTCTCATCTTTTTGTTTAATTAATTTAATTTTAGTAATTAGGTTGTTTAATTCATTTAATTTCCATAAAATCATAAAATCACAAAAACATTTAGTTTTAATAGTTAATTTGATTTAATTGTCTTAACATTTATTTTAATTGACTATAATTAGGATTAGATTAGATTTTTTAATTAAGACTAAATTTAATTTAAAATTCAATTAGATTAGATTTAATTTGATTTGATTTAATAATTAGATAATTTCTTCAATAATTGATTAGATTTAGGATATTCATAATTTAATTTAGGATTCAATTAACATTAACTTAAAATATTTTGCTAAACATCAAATCTTTTTCCTCCTCTTCTTCAAATATTTTCTTGATTTCTTAATTCGTCCGCTATTTACTTTCTCGCGTAATTTTTTATAATTTATGTAACTGCTCCTGGTTTGTAATAGTAATTAGGATTTTTATTTCCGTATTTTATTATTCTTCGCAGTTTTTATTATGTAACTGCTAAGGTTTGTAATAGTTAATTAGGATTTTATTTTCCGCATATTTTTATTTAACTGCCCCAAAGCCATGTAATAGTTGTAGGTTTACTTTCTGCTTTTATTTTCCGCATTCCCCGGGTTTTTTTGGCTATGTATCCCCCTCCCCGAAGCCTTGTAATAGCGTAGGACTTTTCATTTCTGCTTTTATTTTATATTAACTGCGTGGTTAGTAAATAGGGAGTGGCAAGATAAAAATTGAACATAGCTCACCTTATATACAAGATAAAATATTCGAACTGAATCACATGATTGTTGCACCCACACACCTTTAAGGTAATCCCTCTTATGATGCCTTTCGATTATAATAGTCAAGTCCCTTCGAGCGTAGGGATACCTTAGCAAATGCTGCCTTCGATTCTAAATCATCATAGTCCTCCGATTTAAAGATCATGGTCCCTTTGATGTTGCCTACGATTAAACATGATCTCGTCCCTCGATGTTGCCTCGATAAATGATGATAGTCCCTCCGAATGCTAAGGTATCCTTACTTGTTGCCTAAATGACTATTCTCGTCCTTTCCTAAGACTTCCTACCCTTCTTATGGTATGGATAGACTTATGGCAAACGATGACCCTCGATGACCCGTACATCCAATGAAAGGACTACTTACCCTCTTTATGGTATGGATAGCCCTTTCAAACGAAAGACTTAAAGAGCAAGAAAGATCCACTCTTAGGGTAGGTGTTCTTAGTTGCTTACTCACTATTCAAACTCAAATTACTTTTCACACCTCTTTACAAAAAAAATCAAAAAGGCTACGCTTATTTACAAGCTAAAGTCCTTAACAAATCTTTTTCCTATTCACACATTACACTTCAAACATTTCAAACAAACAAAGTGAGCTAAGAAATTAAGAGCCCATGGATAACCATGGATTCAAAGGGTGCTTACACCTTCCCTTTGTATAACCTACCCCCCGAACTCAAAATCTTTCAAAGGCATTTCCTATTCTTTTTGCCTTTCCAATTGGATAAAACAAAAGTCGGTGGCAACTTTTGTTATCCACAACATTTTTAAAAGTCAGTTCTTCCACCGTATTACAGAACTGGCGAGTCTGCTGGGGATTTTATAAAAAGAGGGGTTACCTTAAAGTTTAGGATCACTTAATGTTTGTTTTGCTTGCTTTATTTTTCAGGGTTGTTTTGGGAATTGAATGGAAGATGAATCCTATACCCGGATTCGAGTGCACCTTAAGATAGGAGTGGCATAGTCATGGCGACCTCCCTTGTGCGTGCTTGGGATTGGTCAATATGAGACTTCACGCTTAAGTTAGGCCTCTATGGGTGTTTGCATGCTTCTCTTGTATGAGGGAGGTTCGTGTGGATATCTGTGGGTGAGTCGGAGCTTAAGGACCTTTAGTTACCTTTAACCCATCTTGGCCTTTAGGAACATAGTGGGGGGATTACTCTTGATGTATGTTGAGGGTATAGTTGCTACCCGATACTACAACTCAGATAGGTTTCTTCTTAAAGTATCATTGCGTGGTATGCATGTACCATGTTCGAGGGTGCTTTAGAGGGGCTGACAATTCTGAGTAACTGGTAGAACCTGTTGCTGAAATCTCTTTATCCATAGAAGTACCTATGGGGAAGGATAGTTACCTAGTCAAACTCCATGCAAGCCTTTAAACCTAAGGACATTTGTGTGACTTGCTTGTATGTGCTACTAACCCTTCTATTTCCTTGCAGGATTTTCTTGTAGGACATTTCGTCCTTATTACCTTATGCTTTACCTATTGCATTACATTCGCATGACATCATGACATCATGACATAGCATATTAACAAACCCTTTCAAGGATCTTAAGGATTTAGGGCGCACAATTTCAGGTGCTCTTAACAAGGACTAAATTCATATCAAGAGGCAAGAGGATTTATTTTCCTCTGTGTCGCGGGGAAAAATCGTTTCTTTTTTCGGGATGAGACACCTGATGCCTTCTTTGGGCTCGAGTGCTCAAAAAAATGATTTTTCTTTTGTTTCGACCAAACTTTTTATTGTTTCCAAAGTAGGAAAAGGAAAAAAGTTGCAATAACCTAAAAAGTGGGGGAGAGATCTTGGGTAAGAGGGTTGGTTATACGAAGGGAAGGTATTAGCACCCAACGTATCTATAGTACTCTATAGGCTTTTTTGTTGTGTTTGTTTCATTCTATGTTATAATGGAGGTTCTAGTGAAATAGGTGGGACCTAAGGTGTTTGTTTGATTATGCTCGCAAAGATCATCGCGATCCTCTGCATACATATCCCTTAGAGGGAATCAGAGCATCTGTAGCTCGGGGTCTACGGGTGCTAAGGTTTGAGTGGTTTGAGGGAGAAGTTTTGCTCGCCAAGGATACGACCTTGTGCCTACGTATTCTCAAAGGGATGTTGAGAAAGTCAGAGCAATCGTAGTTCCCACTTATGCTAGTGGAAGCAAAGGAAAAGAGACAAATGTCATCTAAATGTTCGATGTATCTAATCTATATCATCACATACATCTGTTTGATTTTTGTTTGAAAATCTTTTCATTATAAGCCCTGGGCCATGCCACTTATGGTGCTTAGAATGATAAAGATGCTTTTTAGCCAGCCTTGTGGCAAAAACTTTCAATGAAGTCAGCCTTGTGACAAAAAGTTTTGATTAATCAGCCAGCCTTGTGGCAAAAGTTTCAATGAAGTCAACCTTGTGACAAAAACTTTGATTAATCAGCCAGTATGGTGGCAAAACGGTTTGATTGATTAGCCAGCCTTGTGGCAAAAAGAGTTTGATAAGTTTGATTGATTGATTGATTGATTGTTTGTGATGATATAGAAGAGATACTCCTATCATAGAGATGATAAATGTCTAATCTCCTAGGGTATTTGATTTGGATATTGGGGATGCTTATAAGAAGCCCGTGGGTCCTTGTACGAAGCCCAAGAGGAGGCTATCCGAGGGTCCTTGCATTGTAAGCCCAAGAGGAGGCTATGGGAGGGACAATCCAGGGTCCTTGCATTGTAAGCCCAAGAAGAGGCTATGGGAGGGTCACTCGTTTGTACAAAGCCCAAGGGGAGGCATGGTATAGTTGGTTTGAGCTCTTAGAGCGATTTCACCGGGAAACCATACTCAATGTCCTAACCTAGACTAGGGAGATTCTTTGCACGAAGCCCAATAGGAGGCTATGGGGAACCTAGTGTTGTACTAAGTTAAACAAGCATATATAACATGAACAAACATATGAACAAGTATGAACAAACATGGACAAACATGAACAAGTATGAACAATTACGTATATGTGACAAAGTGTATGTATATAATGGAGTTTATGAAGGAAATATACCTGTAAGCATGATCCATTTGTATACTAGGGGGCTCGGGACTTATAATCGGGGGGAGACCCACTTGAGTTTATTCAAAAGCTATGTAAACAAGTATTTACAAAAGGGCTCGGGACTTATACCTACATGGAGGCCCATGGTATTTTTGGGAAGATTTAAAGAAAAAACCTTCATTTTTGATTAGTTATTCAAGGTTAAAAACAAATTGATTGAGATATGTACAAAAGGCGTACAATGAAATACCTAATTTCATGTACTGGAATGGGACTTATACCTATGTGGAGGCCCATGTTTTATTTACATAAAACATGGTTGATTGTTTATTTACAGACGCGTCGTTTTAAGTTTGTTTTGAAGAAGTTTATTGTTTTTAAAAAAAACTGTACAAAAAGAAAAGAAATGGGACTTACACTCTCTAATATTCGAGAGGCCCCACATCGTTTTGAAAATCAATCGATCAATCAAAGATATTTAATCAATAGTTTCTTTTGAAAAGAAAAATCAAAAAGAAATGGTTTATCGTTTTGAAAAGAATCGTGATCGCTTGTTTAAAACGGTTTGAATTTTGACAAAAGCCAACTTAATTAAGTTAAAAAACAAATTTTAAAGCTTAATTAAGACCTAAAAAAATTAGGGTTTGATCACAAAAATATTTACAAGTGATTAGATTTGAAAAATCAAATGAAAAACAATATTTAAAGTATTAAAAAACACTTAAAAACATGTCATTTTAAACCTATTTAAAAATGTATTAAATAAATATTTTTTTGGTGATTTTTTTGGTATTCATAAAATATATATATTAAATGAGAAGTGTGTAAAAAATGAATAAAAAGTGAGTTAATTTGATTGGTCAATTAATTGAATGAAGTTGTTAAGAAAATGAAGGAAAAAAGTGTTAAAAAAATGGTTTTGGCCCTGCCAGGGTTTGAACCCACGCCCTAAGGTTCACCACTCAAAACAACAACCAACTGAGCTGCGCGCGCAGCTTGTTAATGACACACACTCATTTAGTTATATTTGAAAACTAATATTTGAAATTTCTGAACAGAAAATGGCGCCAAGAACACCATCCCCATTTGATTTTGAAAATTCTTGAAACTGGATTGTTTTGATCAAGTGGATAGTCTAACTCACTCGAATTTTAACAAGGAACATGATGGTACCATTTAATTTCATTTATTTTCACTCTAAGATCATTAATTCTCTGATGAACACGAAGAACCCTAATATGACAAATCATTGTGAAATCGTGTATGATCATGATATGATGCAATTGATTGAGGGTTAATGATCCTCATAGGTGCAGAAACAAGATGATATATCAATATTTCATTTATGATGCGTGTATGTATGAGTTTGAAGTTCATGAGCACTTACCTCAAAAACGGCCAAACTGAGAATTGAATTTTGATCTGGAGGTGTTACAGATGCTTTGTGATGATCTGGATAGCTTCAATGATGATTATGGAAGGTGCCTGGATGCTTGGATCAATTTGAATTCACCTGTGCAAAGCTATGGAACCCGATCTGCAGAGCCTTGGAGTGAGGATCGAATTTGAAAATTCTGATGTTACAGATCTTATGTGAGTGTTTGAACAGTTCATATGTGATATATATGAGGTGTTGGAAGTATTAGTTTGGACAGAGATGAGCTAGAATGGATTTTGGCATGATAAGGCTAGTGTTATGCATATTTGGGAAGTGAGGTAGTGATTTTGAGGTTTAGGTGTTTTTGGGGTGTGTGGATGGATCAAACACATCCCATATGATGTTTATGAGTTGTTGGAACCACCATCTTGGCCAGAACTTCAATGGTTTAGAGGTTGGGATTTCCACCTCTTTGAAACTTAAGAAACTTGTAATTCAAGAAAGAAAGAGAAAACCTATAATTTGTGAGGTTTTGGTGTGATTTTGAATGGATTTTGGACCTCTATTTATAGGCCAAGAGTTATGAATGCAGAGCTTTGCAAGTTGATCAAGGAATGGTGATTTGGCATTTGGAGATAAAATGGAATCTTCACATTTAATGCAAAATGGTTAAAGTGACTAAACCATGGTTAAATCTCAAGCTTCTTATCCTCTTCCATTCTGATCTTCAAATCAGAAAATATCTTCAATTATTGTCTTGATGCATCATTACTTGCATTATTTGGCAAAATGGTTCATAACTTAGTGAAAATGGCTTGAAATTTCAAGTGAAAATGATCACTAAATGCATAATTCAAAACCATAGCTATGCTCCATATTTTTTCATGCTCTTGGACATTTTGGAAAGCTCATATTACATACTTCAAAACCCTAGTTGAAAGTTTCTTCAAGGCCTTTAGGGAAATGGGTGAAAAAGATCCATGAACTTTGAGAAAAATGAGATTTCAAGTGAGATTTTCAAAAGATGCCAACTTTGAAGCTCCATATCTCTTAAATGGTTGATCTTATGAAAAAAAATTATATGTGTCAAAGTTGTTCATTGGATCAAAATCTACAACTTTCATGTTGGAAGTTTTTTTCAGTTTGTAAGTGAAATTTTGAGAAATTCCCTTCCAAAGTTTGGAAAAAACCATTGAAAAACACTTAGAATTTTTCTAAGTATGGAAAGTCAAACTTTTGACTTTTTGATTCTTGATTGATTTTCTTGATTTTTCTTGATCAAATTACTTCATATATCATATATTGATGATTTAAAACTTCAAAATTCATGGTTGACCAAAATTCCCCAAAAGTCAATGGTGATCTTGTACAGTTGACTTTTTCAGACGACTCGCGTTTCTGAAGATTTCAAATGAACCAGACTATCCTCACCAAATGAATGGTATGAATGGATCACATTGAGACATTAGAGGATATTGAGCCATGGTTTGAGTTGTGGCACCATGTCCTGATTAAAAAGTCAGTTGTTCAGATGAATTAGGTCAAAAACCCTAATTGTCGACCTGATGAAATTGATGACTGTGGATCTTGAATTGAGATGTAATTTCCATTGGATGTTGCCATAGGAATTATTTGAAGATGATTGAAACCTTTTATTGACTTCCTGGGGATTTTTAGGGTTTCCCAAATGTGATCCCTGATTTCAGTCCCTGATAGTTTAAAACCCTATTTTGATGATTTGAAATTTCACTGTTGATCAATCCCTGTGTTGGAGATGTCTTGAGTCAATAGATTAGGTCAAAGTGATGCCCTTGGGGTCTTGAGGTCATGTCCCAAGTCATTAGATCAAATCCTGAGCAAAAGTCAAGAGTATGCTATCTTCAGTCAAAACCCTAATTTGGTTGATTCGGTGCCTTTGAGCTTGTTGAAATGAATCTCTGAGGACCAAATGTTGATTGTTGATGAAGATGGTTCATTTGAGATGAAGGGAGAACAATACCCTAATTGATTGTTACTTGTACTGATAAGTGATTTCTTGATTAAATCCTGCTGAGTCACAAGTAACAAACACAAGCTATGCAATTTGTTAGAGATGCAAATGATGCATATGCTATGATATGAGGTGGTATCTTAGGTCAAAAATTGGGGTATGACAGATGCCCCTATTTAAGTTTCTTCAACCTGAGACATGAAGATTGAAAATCTTCGTTTTGATAGGGTGGAAGAGACTTAAATATCAGAAGACGCGAATTTTGGACCTAAGATACCAAAATTGCGAATGATGCAAGGATATCTGTACCGAGGGGATATCAAGAACTAACTCCACTGGGGACAAGAGATCGGGAAGGATGTCTCAATCCGTTTTAGGAAGAGAATCCGTTTTTTTCTTTTTTTCTTTTTTTTCCGGAAAAGCAAGTGTATGCTTCACCGAGAAATGATAGCTTTGTAAGAAAAGCTTACCTATGGACATTATCGACTATCAGCATGGGGATAGACTTGTTTAATAATGCGAAGGTGAAAGGTATGAAACCGTGTTACCGACTATCAGCATGGTGATAGACTTGACAAGGTAAATACATTTCAAAGGTTTGGTTAATATTACCGACTATCAGCATGGTGATAGACATGTTTAATAATATAACCAGAACAAAAAGGTTACCGACTACCAGCCTCGTGATAGTGGTTTTGAAGACATGATCAATTATCAGCCAAATGATAAAATGATCCTGGAGACTTTGCTAGGGAAATTACTGGTTATTCAGCCTTGTGAACAGTAATAAGGCCCTAATTGTCAAATGGTCTTCATGATTGATTTCCTTGAGAGGAAAAGTTTTTTGAAAGAGGCATAAGCTGCTCAGATGATGAGGCTATTGCTTATTGTCTATTTTTTTCACGACTCTATTTAAGGAATCGGAATTTGAATCTCTGGTAAAGACAGGGTTCTAACCAAGAATGAATTGGAAAGAAACGGTCGAACAAGACTTTGTACCCATGAGGAATGAACTCAACGGGATTTTCTCTTTCGTTTTGAGAGGAGAAACTAAAGAAACCTTCTTCCACGAGGAATGATCTCAGTGGGGAACTGGAGAAAGAAGATGTTCTTTCTGCTTATGGGTGACAACCTACTTGGAGGGATGACGCGCCCATACTTATTTTTTCCTTTTTTCTCTCTTTTTTTTGGGATAGATATATCCTAAACAAGTGATTTTATAGCAAACATTGAAAAATGCAAGAATGCATAAATGATGCAAATATGTATGAATGATGAATGTAGCATGCATGCTGACGATACTGACAGACAAAAGAGTATACACTGGAGACGGACCAACGCCGCAATACAACCAGATACTAGGTTAATGTTCTTCAACACGGTGCAGCTAACACGGGTGATGAATGGTGTTGCATGCTTTCAACTTCTCTGGGGAAGATAAGCATCTTTTCTTATTGAGGTGGAAGAACTTCTTCACTGGAGATAAAAAAAATCTTCGTCACTGGGGATAAAAGACCCTCTTCACTGGGGATAGAAGAGCTTTTCCTATCATAATCTTTGATTCATCCTATGGAGATAACTGTTGATGTTCCTTCTGTTGTTCACAACTCAAAGGAAAATTTCGCTTTTATTTTGAAAAAGGAAAGTAAATTCATTTAAAACTTTTTTTCTCTTTTTATCAAAAGTGAATAACACAATTAAAGCGTCATTTTGCAAGCTAAAAGAAATTAGAGATTGCAAACAAATGGGCACAAGGCTCAAATTTATTTAATAGGATGGTAATCAGCTAAAGGCGTGATTCCATAGAGTATTTACAAAAGTTGGAAATGGTAATTATGCGGAAAAGGCTACATTGAAAGCAATAACCATTATTCCCCCTAACAACTTTGAGTTCCAACTGTGCTTGTCGCTTCAGATTGGCGATGATTTGATCGTAGATCCTTTGATGGAAAAGACGACTCAGGTGACGAAGTACAGACTGATGCAGTTACTTTGTCATAAATCCTTAATTTTTGCCTAGATTGCCCTTTCAGGTTTTCAATCTACCAGAATGAATTTTTTTCTGTTTATTGTCTCTAATTTTTGCCTGGACCGCCCTTTCGGGTTTTCAGTCCACCGAGACGCTCATTTTTGCCTAAGTCTCCCTTTGCGGGTTTTCAACTTACCGAGCTGTTCTTTTGAATTTTTTAGACAAAGTATTTCTTGACTGCATCAGCATTCACAGGATGTGGGAGTTCATCACCATCCATGGTTGCAAGAGTCATGGCGCCGCCAGAAAATGTTCTTTTGACAATATACGGGCCTTCGTAATTAGGAGACCATTTGCCCCTAGAATCTGGTTGAAAAGACAAGATCTTCTTAAGCACGAGGTCGCCTTCTCGAAATTCACGAGGTCGAACCTTTTTGTTGAAAGCTTGTTTCATCCTTGCTTGGTATAACTGTCCATGGCATAGAGCAGTCATACGTTTCTCTTCGATTAAATTCAACTGATCGTATCTGCTTTGACACCATTCAGCCTCTGATAACTTAGTCTCCATGAGGACTCTCATTGATGGGATTTCAACTTCTACGGGGAGCACAGCTTCCATGCCGTATACTAGAGAAAAGGGAGTTGCCCCTGTTGAAGTACGTACTGAAGTACGGTACCCATGTAAAGCAAATGGCAGCATTTCGTGCCAGTCTTTGTAAGTGACGACCATTTTCTTGACGATCTTCTTAATGTTCTTGTTGGCAGCTTCAACGGCGCCGTTCATTTTTGGTCTGTAAGGAGAAGAGTTATGATGCTCAATCTTGAATTCCTCACATAATTCTTTCATCATTTTGTTGTTTAAGTTTGAACCATTGTCAGTAATGATCTTGCTGGGAATACCATATCGGCAAATGATGTTATTCTTGATAAACCTCACAACCACTTGTCTTGTAACGTTGGCGTAAGATGCTGTTTCGACCCATTTGGTGAAGTAATCAATTGCCACCAGGATGAAACGATGACCGTTTGAAGCCTTTGGTTCGATCATTCCAATCATGTCGATACCCCACATGGAGAAAGGCCATGGAGATGAGAGAACGTTGAGTAGAGTCGGTGGCACATGGATCTTATCTGCGTAGATCTGGAACTTGTGACATCTCTTCACGTGTTTGTAACAGTCAGATTCCATTGTCAACCAATAGTATCCAGCTCTTAACATTTTCTTGGACATTGCATGCCCATTTGAATGAGTTCCAAAGGACCCTTCATGCACTTCATGCATTAACATGTCTGCTTCGTGTCTATCCACGCATCTGAGCAAAGCCATGTCGAAGTTTCTTTTGTATAGCACATCTCCATTCAGGAAGAAACTGCCAGAAAGTCTCCTTAGAGTTTTCTTATCTTTGTTTGATGCCCCAAGTGGGTACTCTTGAGTTTGAAGGAAGCGTTTGATGTCGTGAAACCACGGTTTATCATCGATGACTGCTTCGGTTGCAAACACATAGGCGGGCCTTTCAAGGCGCGTAATTCCGACTGTAGGCATATCGTTCCAATGATTGACTTTGAACATGGAAGATAAAGTAGCCAAGGCGTCTGCCATTCGATTCTGATCTCGAGGTATATGATGCAATTCAACCTGGTTGAAGAAAGTCAACAAACGTCTTGCATAATCTCTGTAAGGAATCAAGCCAGGGTGGTAAGTTTCCCACTTGTCTTTGATTTGGTTGATCACGAGAGCTGAATCTCCATATATGTCGAGGATCTTGATCCTTAAGTCAATGGCTTCTTCTAGACCCATGATACAAGCTTCATATTCTGCGATGTTGTTGGTACAATCAAATAGCATTCTGGCAGAGAATGGGATATGAGTACCCTTGGGAGTGATGATGATTGCCCCAATTCCATTGCCAAAAGCGTTAACAGCTCCATCGAAAATTAGGCCCCATCTTGATCCAGGATCAGGACCTTCTTCAGGTAATGGTTCGTCACAATCTTTCATCTTCAAGTACATGACATCTTCGTCAGGAAAGCCAAACTTGAGAGATTGATATTCATTAATTGGTTGATGCGCCAAGTGATCGGCGAGAATGCTTCCTTTGACCGCCTTTTGAGCACGGTACTCAATGTCATATTCGGATAACAGCATTTGCCATCGGGCAATCCTTCCTGTTAATGCAGACTTTTCAAAGACGTACTTGATTGGATCCATTTTAGAGATTAACCAAGTAGTATTGTTGATCATGTACTGGCGGAGACGTTTTGAAGCCCAAGCCAAAGCACAACATGTTTTTTCGAGCATGGAGTAACGAGACTCACAATCTGTGAATTTCTTACTCAGGTAATAGATGGCATGCTCCTTCTTACCGGTTTCATCTTGCTGTCCAAGCATACAACCCATGGATTCTTCCAACACAGTAAGGTACATGATTAATGGTCTTCCTTCAACTGGAGGAATCAATATTGGTGGTTCTAACAGGTATTCCTTGATACTGTCAAACGCTTTCTGGCAATCTTCAGTCCATACAACCCCTTGATCTTTGCGGAGAAGCTTGAAAATTGGCCCACATGTAGCAGTCATCTGAGAGATAAATCTGGAGATATAGTTCAATCGTCCGAGAAATCCTCTTACTTGCTTTTCAGTTTTTGGTGCAGGCATCTCTTGAATAGCTCTGACTTTGTCGGGATCTACTTCAATACCTCTTTGGCTGACAATGAAACCCAAGAGTTTTCCAGATCTAACCCCAAAAGTACATTTGTTAGGATTCAAGCGAAGCTGATATTTCCTTAGTCGTTGAAACAACTTCAAAAGGTATTCAATATGTTCTTCTTCTGTGCTGGACTTGGCTATCATGTCGTCCACATAAACTTCAATTTCTTTATGCATCATGTCATGAAAGAGAGTAGTCATCGCCCTTTGGTAAGTTGCGCCTGCATTTTTTAATCCAAATGGCATCACTTTGTAGCAAAAGGTACCCCATGGGGTGATGAAAGATGTCTTCTCCATGTCTTCGGGAGCCATCTTGATCTGATTATAACCGGAGAACCCGTCCATGAAGGAAAAGACGTTGAACTTAGCGGTGTTATCAATCAGCATGTCGATATGTGGTAATGGAAAGTCATCTTTTGGACTGGCCTTGTTCAAGTCACGGTAGTCAACACACATTCTGACTTTGCCATCTTTCTTCGGAACTGGGACAATGTTGGCCAACCATTGAGGATACTCAGAGGTGATTAGAAAACCTGCGTCGAGTTGCTTTTGAACTTCTGTTTTGATCTTGTTAGCCATATCAGGGTGAGTCCTTCGCAATTTCTGCTTAACCGGCGTACATTCTGGCTTCAATGGCAAATAATGCTGAACAATATTGGTATCCAACCCAGGCATGTCTTGGTAGGACCAGGCAAACACGTCAACATATTCTTTGAGAAGGTCTGTCAACTTACTCTTGATATCAGTATCAAGCAGCGATCCAATGGTCACTTCTTTTTTGTCTTCTTCAGAACCCAAGTTGATCTTTTCTAAAGGCTCTTTGTGAGGCAGAATGGCTCTTTCCTCGTGCTTAAGTAATCGAGAGATCTCGTCCGGGATCTCTTCTTCTTCCTCTTCTTCAGCTTCGAACACAGGAAACTCAAAGTTGGGAGAGGGCATAGGGTTATTGCATTCAATGGGTTTATCAATAGTAAATCTGCACATATGATTTATATTTATTTTAGAAAATTTATGAATGCAAGAGTGTATGCAGATTTTTTTGAAAAAGTTTTTTTTTATTGGTTTTTTAGGATTACCATTTCCAGAAAAAAGCAAAAATAAAACATATAGTGTAGGGAATTCAAAATGACGCTTTATTTATGATTCATTTTTGAAACAAAGCCCTAAACACAAACTCATTTGTCTTGGGCAGGACAAAGAGGGAAACGTTTAAAACAAAGCCCTATACACAAAGTTATTTGGGCGGAACATTTAAAAGCAAAGCCCTATAAAACATCTCTCTGCTTTGGGCCAGGCAGGAGGTCAAAATAACAGCGAGTTGATTACTTTGAGCGGCGAACAACATTCGGAACGTCGACAGCTTTCCAATAGCAACGAACTCCTCTGTGTATTATGTATTCAGGAAAATTCTCCTCAGAATTATCTTCAGTGATGACATTGACCGCTGGTCGAGCAGGATTTGAAGGTCCTGGTTTGTCACCCTTGTTCTTTGTAGAGTTGAAATGGTATTCTTCTATTTCTTGAAGAGCATAAGATGAATCACAATCTTCAGAATTTTCATGATGTATTTCCCAGTCTTCAGGATGAAGAGACTCATTGTCAGAGACACTTTACGAGCCAACTGCGGGGCCATCTTCCCCTTCATCTTCAAAAATGGCATTTATGTGATAATAACCATCTTCAGGACTATAAATCTTGGTAGATGCGTTGAAGCTGAAATCTTCAGTAATTTCAGGCTGCTGAGAAAATTGACAGGGCTGATAAGCCTCTTCTGGTTGACTGTTATATTCAAAGGCATCTCCCCATCCAGTCGGTTGGATGTCTTCAATCGCAATCTTTGAACTTTCAGGTGCAGTGTATTTCACCATATAATCAAATTTGCCACTTGGTTGTCCCAAGGTATCCCAGACCTCTGCAGGAATAGGCTCAGTTTCGTTGCCTTTGGATTTCTGTGACGGAGGATATGGTTCTTCCTGAGATATGTATCCCGAGTCATTGAGATAACATTTCCATTCTTCTTCATCATCGGAGAGACCTTCTTCGATGCATTCTTCAATAAGGACATTAACCTCTTGAGGAATTGGGTTAAGGAACCCTCCACTATGGAACGTTTCTTTGATCGGACGAAGGGTTTCATCCTTCTTGGTGCAGTTTGAGAATGTTGGTGAACATCTGAGTCCTGCTCTAGTTTCATTCTTGGTCGGGATCACAACTTGCCCCCCAGCCGGTGGTAGTTCCATCTTTCACTACTTTTACTGCCTCTTTGTAAGAAGAGATTGATGCTTTCCTTTTGGAAGATTCGTCTTCTAAAGAGAGACCTTGGAACTGCGTTCCTTCCACATCATCAGCACCAATGAAAGAGAAATTGGATAAATGACTCACCATTAAGGCTTGTTCCCCACTTATTGTTACCAATTTTCGATTTGTTACAAATTTTAACTTTTGATGGAGCGTAGAAGTTACTGCCCCTGCTTCGTGGATCCATGGTCGTCCTGACAGACAGCTATAAGCAGCTTGAATGTCCATGACCTGGAAGGTGATTTGAAATGTATGTGGACCAATTGTCATGGGAAGGTTGACTTCGCCGATAACAGATTTTCGCGATCCATCAAATGCTTTGACAACTACACCACTGAACTTCATAGGCATTCCTTGGTAAGACAAGCGAGCAAGAGTCGTCTTTGGCATAACATTCAAGGAAGATCTGGTGTCTACAACCACATTAGACAAAGAGTCTGACTGACAGTTCATAGAAATGTGCAAAGCAAGATTGTGATTTCTGCCCTCCTCGGGGAGTTCTTCATCACAGAAGCTTAAATTGTTGCAAGCTGTTATGTTAGCTATTATCCCATCAAAGTGATCAACAGTCACATCATGATCCACAAAAGCTTGATCTAATACTCTCATCAGGGCTTCCCTGTGGGCTTCTGAGTTCAACAGCAATGAAAGTATTGAGATCTTTGAAGGAGTCTGCATAAGCTGATCCACAATCTTGTATTCACTTCTTTTGATAAGCTTCAAAATTTCATCAAAATCAGGATTGACATTGGTTCCACTGGATTGGCCAACATCAGTGTTTGTATTACTGACAGGAGTTTCCTCAGGATTCCCCACTGGTGTATTGATAGGATTTTGTCCGGTTGCAGGAACAACAGGCTGCTTTGGAGGTAGTGGAGTATACACACGTCCACTTCTTGTTACTCGACTTACATCAGCGATGTTTACGACAGATGAAAGAGTAGGTAAAGGAACTTCTTGTCCATCCTTTATCATTGTTGCATTGTAGTTGTATGGAACTGCCTTGTCAGAGTCATAGGGAACATGTCCAGGTAAACAAATGATCAAAGGAGCAATAGGAACCCTTGGCTTGTTATAGGTAACTTCTATGCGCTCAGGCATGTTGAAATGAGGAACGATGACGTTAACTTTAGGCATTTCCGAGTTGATATCTGAGACTAAAAGCTCATGCGGATAACATCCTATCATGTTAACTTCATCTTCATTCCTATTTCTGTAGATCTGAATAGTACCATTATCCAACAGAACTTGGAGATCTCTTCTCACAATCGAACATCCGTGAGGATCTACACAACATATGCTACAGGAACCGTAGTGATGCTGGCGAAAATTTTGCCCTCGACAGAGAGTGGCGTGCATTTGTACCAAATCTGCTCTTGAGAAGTTGATATTATAGACTCGATATGGACCAGGACATCCATACACCATGTTTACAACATGCCCTCCATGATTGGGCAGCGGATTTGCTTGCACATTTGGATTCAAATTTCTGAAAGAGAGGAGATTAGATCTAACCAACCTCTGAACTTCATATTTCAAAGCTATGCAATGCTCAAGATCATGGCCAGGTGCTCCTTGATGATAAGGGCATGAGACCTCAGCTTTGTACCACCATGGAAGTTTCTCAGGTACTGGTGGTGGTGCTTTAGTTTGAACAAGACCTCTTTCAATCAAAGCAGGATACAACTCTGTGTAAGTCATTGGAATCGGATCAAACTGTGGAGCTCTTTGTACACGATTCTGATTATTGTTGAATTGCTGAGCCTGTTGTCGAGGCTGTTGTTGTTGAAACTGCGGGGTAAATCCCGGATTTGGTGTTGTATTAACGGCTGGCGCGATAGTAGCGACCTGCTGTTGACGATTGACGTTTCCTCTTGGCCTCCCTTGGGATACCATGTCAACACTTTGTTCTTTCTTCTTTGGGAAACCACTTCCAAACTTTTTGGTTCCGCTTGAAGATCCACCTTCTTTAGTCAGACGTCCGGTTCGGACTCCTTCTTCTAGACGCATCCCCATGTTTACCATTTCGGTGAAATCACTTGGAGCACTAGCAATCATGCGTTCATAATAAAACGGACTGAGAGTATTCAAGAAGATCTTTGTCATCTCTTTCTCTTTTAACGGTGGATTAATCTGAGCAGCAGTTTCTCTCCATTGTTGGGCATATTCTTTGAAAGCTTGATGATCTTTCTGAGCCATGGATCGGAGCTGATCTCTGTATGGAGCCATATCCGAGTTGTATTTGTATTTTCAGACAAAGGCCTCACCTAGGTCGTTGAAAGTTCGAATGTTGGTGCTATCCAAACCTGTGTACCACTTCAGTGCGGCACCAGTCAAACTGTCTTGAAAGTAATGGATGAGCAACTGATGTTTATCTGCATAAGTAGACATCTTCCTAGCATACATCACAAGATGGCTTTGTGGACAAGAACTACCTTTGTACTTCTCAAATTCTGGGACCTTGAATTTAGCAGGTATTTGTACACTGGGAACCAAACATAGCTCCTGGGCATTCTTTCCAAACAAATCTTTTCCACGAATAGCCTTGACTTCCAGTTGAATCTTGTTGAACTGTTCTTGGAGATCTTCCACAAGATTACGCTGATTTGTGCTATCACCTTGATCATGATAAATCTCATTGCCATCATAAGGAACAGTGTGAACCGTAGGGGTCGGAACTATCATAGTGGGTTGAGAAAGTGCCATAGTGATTTGGGAAAAAGTTACCCCTGAACGTGGAATAAACGCCGAACCTTGTGCAGCAGGCGCTTCAGTTGTGGATGTTTGAACCCCAGAAACATTATGGCGGAAACCTGCACCGAAGCTGAAAGGCGTGCCCCAGCCTTCTGGCATGGAGAAAGATGGAATGCTGAATGCAACTGTAGAAACTGGAGTAGTGACTTCAGATGTTACCGTTGCTTGACTGTTGGGTGGCGGCTGCTGATTTTGTGCGGCCATTAGGGAGTCAACCAGAGTAGTAAGACTTTCCAACTTTTCTTGAAGGGTGGTCACTGTACCACGAAGCTCAATATTCTCTTGTTCAGAGTGTTCCATTATTCTTCTTCTGCTTGAACGAGTATTGTATCTGTGATCTGATTGCGAGTGCGGTCGAGAAACTTTGAGACGCGACAGCTTGACGATCTAATGGAGAAAGATCCAAAAGATGAGACTCTATACAACAGACTCGATATGCAGAATGATGTATGCAAAAAGAAATTTATGATTTTTCCAATTATTTTAAAGATTATTTTCTTGCAAACTTTTGAACACAAATTATTCTTTTATTGAAATAATGGGAAATGTTACAACATTGGAGCGCAGCTCCTTACAGAAGCAAATGATAAAATAAAATCTAAACAAATCCTAAGCATCTTCATCAGACGAAGAACCAAATGCATTGTGCAGCTTGAGCTTCATGATTTCTTTCCCATAGTAAGCTTTCAACTCGGCCTTTTCAGCCCTCAGCTTGTCAACAACATTCTTCCAATTGTCAGGTATCGGAGCGTTGCTTGTCGAGGCTTCAAGATTTTTCTTTTTCCCTTTTCTTCCTTTTTTTTCCTTTTTTTTTTTCTTTTTTCCTCTTTTTTTCTTTTCCTTTCCTTTTTTGTTTTTTTTTCTTTTTCTTTTCTCTTCTCTTTCCCTTTCTTTCCTTTTTCTTTTCTTTTTTCTTCTTTTCCTTTTTCTTCTTTTTTTTTCCCCTTTTTTTCTTTTTCTTCCTTCTTTTTTTCTTTTTTCCTCCTTTTCTTTTTTTTCTCCTCTCTTTTTTCCTTTTTTTTTTTCCTTCCCTTTCTTTTTTTTTTCCTTTTCCTTTCCTTTTTCATAATCATAAGGCATTTGAAACTCCCCTTGCTATTTTCTTCACCCAACAGGTATAGGCGTTTGTAGCAATGCAGTTTCTTTCCCCACCTTTTTCTTTTCTTCGGACGTCGTACCAAGCTCTTACCATTCTTGTTTTCAACCTTTGAGGATCCTCCCCTTCTCGATAAAAGTAGCATTCCACTGCGAGACCAATGGGTTTAGCTGAATTTGCATACCCGAGTTGTCGTCGGGCTAGGATCGGATTGTAGTTAATTCCTCCTTGTGTGCCAATGAGAGGTACATTGGCGAACTCTCAACAACTATCAATGGTTTCTGTACCACAGCGAGCCAAGGTATACCAATGGATATCATTATTAGTAAGGGACATAAGTCTTTGAGGCCAACGCAAACCTTCTCGGTTTTCCGTGAAAGTAGGGGACTTAGGTAAGTGTGAAACAATCCATTTGTACAAAAGAGGTGCACAACATACATTGATTCCACCTCCTTGGCGATTCCTATGATGGATAGAGAAATACGTGTCACCAAGCAAAGTCGGAACAGGATTTCCAATCAGAAAGATCTTTATGGCGTTGATATCAACAAAGTCGTTGATGTTGGGAAACAGAACCAACCCATAGATGAGCAAGGCTAGTACAGCTTCAAAAGCTATCATGCTACCAATTTCAATGAAATCAAAGGCTTTCTTTATTAGAAACTGCGAAGTCAAACCCGGAAGGTTTCCTTTGGTAGTCCAATTACTTTCTATTTCAGATTTCTTCAAGTGGATACCCGCTGCAATGGCTGGTGACTTAGGAATGGCTTCCAAACCATTGAAAGGTATTTTGTCAGACACAGGAATACCCAAAAGATTGGCATATTCTTCCAAGGTTGGTACCAACTGATAGTCTGGAAAGGTGAAACATCGGTAGACGGGATCATAGAACTGAACCAGAGTTTTGAGAAGTCCTTCATCAACACGAGTGTTCAAGATAGGTAAAAGCTTTCCATGGCTTTTCCTAAAATCGGAAGGATCTTGTACAAAAGATGCTAACTCTTTCAAGCCTTTCCACATTAGGCGCTTTGAAACCGTACTTCTTGGTATGCCTTTTTACCCACTCCATAACTTAATCCTATAATGTTTGCAAGGAAAATTCTCTAAATTTTTTTTTGAAAAATCATGTTTTTATGGAAAAAGATGGGTTTTTAATGAATGTATGAATGCATGGATGCATGAATGCCACATATTCAAACATGGTAAAGCAAACATGGTAACACAAACATGGTATTGCAAACATGGTAACACAAACATGGTACACATAGGTTCAAAGGTCCAGCGTCACGAGCATGAGGTCAGAGAACCAAACATGGGATAGTACTAGGATTTAATCACCTGCACAACATGTTCTACTGATACGTCAGAGTCTACATTTTTCTTTCGGATATTACCGGCTTGCACAACTGAACTTGTGAGCCAGCAATATTCTCAAGAAAAACTCGTCTGAGTGTGGTTCTCCGCATGACAACTAATCCAAGTCTACACCTGAATAGTTTCTGCACCACAACCTAATAAGGCCAGGATGGGTTATGGGTTCTACAGCCAACTCAGCTTCTACAGTTCAATGAAAGCAATAATGTCTTCGCAACTAACTTGCTAAACATATACTACCAACAAGGAACCTCCACTGAGCGGAAGGATTCTCATGCTGACTTTTTAAGGACTGACTCCTTGTATGCCATACATGACTATACCCTCCACCTAATTCTTATGTGTACTTAATCCGGGTTAGGATTTGTCCATAATGTATCACGTTTTTTACAAACATCACACTTCTACATCTCCTGTTTTAATGTTTTTCAACAAACGCAAGACAGACATATGCATTGCATCTCAAGAATTCATTATTAAACATATTCTGCTACATAATTTCAAGCATTAGCATCAGAAAGAATCTGCACAGGGTACGACTAATGACTAAAAGTCATCCCGACAGACGAAGCTATTTCAACAACAACATCTCTTATAACTGACTCAGTTGACTAGAAGTTAATGAATACAAGGGGCATGACAACTTTGTCCAGTCAATCTGGGGCAACCAGGTCAAGATTCAAAGAATCTCTCAAGAGCATCAAACAATCAAGGGCATACACCCAAGTAGTTCTGAAGTTACTTCCCGATCGGTCAAGGGCATCATACTAAGTTCATGAGTGCTAGGGGCATGTCACCCATAGTACACATCTTATAAGGACCTCGCGAGGCGAATCTCTTCAAATTCCCTACTAGCTGGGGCAAAGCTATGCAAGGCATGTTCGACACTTCGACCAATACTCAATGACGTGTCCCAGTCAATACAAGTCCAGGAGTGGAAGTTACTATAACCACTGGGGGCAATATTCAAGGCATCCAGGCCTTCCCACAGAGCTGGTTTCACAAGATCATATCCCCACAGAGTAGTCCTCAGGAAGCTATCTTCGAATAATCTCTTCTCTAAATCCACCATCTCCATAAAGGTTGGTGCTCACAGTTGAGCTGAGTCTGATGGAACATCGGAGATTCTATTCATCTCTCTTATCCCCAATCAGGATACATCAAGATCAACCATTCAAATTGCTTTTATCCCCAAGCAGAATTCAAAGATCCCCAATGGAAGATTTATACTCCGTATTCTCCACAACAGCCAGGGATTTATTTTCCCCGCCCAGCACTGCTACAATTTGCTATCGTCATGACAACATTTGACATACATACATCATTCATAATCAATCATTACATAATACATACCATGCATCGTGACATTGCATATTTCTAACTTTGTTTTCAGGTTCCATGTCGACAAGCATTCCTCTCAGATATAATCAAGCTGAAGATTCATTCTGACAAGTCTTTTTACATTCCAAAACTTCATCAAATAACTTATCAACTCTAACAAGCAAGCATTCTCTATCAGATATGATCTAATGTATGATTCGTTCTGATATTCTTCCTCAGATATGGTTTAATGTACGACTCGTTCTGACATCCTTCAACAGATATGGTCTAATGTACGACTCGTTCTGACACCCTCTAACAGATACGATCTAATATTCTCCTTCAGATGTGGTCTAATACATGACTCGTTCTGACGTCCTCTATCATATATGGTCTAATGTATGACCCGTTATGGTATTCTATCCTTCAAAGATCTAAATCTGTTATCACGAACGGTGTAGACGCGGTCATCTTTCAAAGATCTAATTCAGTTACTACGAACGATGCTGACACGATCAACATTCAAAGATCTAATTCTATCATCACGAACGGTGTAGACACGATCATCTTTCCAAGGTTTAATTCAGTTACTACGAACGGTGCTGACACAACCAACATTCAAAGATCTAATTCTATCACCACGAACGGTGTAGACACGATCATCTTTCCAAGATCTAATTCAGTTACTACGAACGGTGCTGACACGATCAACCTCCAACAAACACTTCTCAATACATCTGAGCTCAGATACAGCCTAACGTACGACTCATTCTGGTACTTCTCAATACAAAGGATCCAGTCTAACATACGACTCATCATAGGATACAACTTGACGTACGGTGTATTCTAACAATTATCAACACAGGGGACCTGGTCTAACGTACGACCTATCCTATAGCCTAACGTACGACTTTTCCAGACATTTATCAATGCAATCGGACCCAGTCTAACGTATGACTCGTCCTAAAGTTCAGCCTAACGTACGGCTTTCCAGACATTTATCAATTCAATTGGATCCGATCTAACGTACGACCCATCCTTCAGCCTAACGTACGGCTCTCCAGACATCTATCGATGCAATCAGACCCGGTCTAACGTACGACTCGTCCTTCAGCCTAATATATGGCTTATCTAGACATCTATCGACGCAATTGGACCTAGTCTAACGTATGACTCGCCCTAAAGTACAGCCTAACGTACAACTTACTTTGACGTTCATCAATACAGTGGATTCAGTCTAACGTACGACTCATCCTAAGTACATCCTTTCAGATACAGTCTAACGTACGACTCATTCTGAATTTCAATCTATCAAGTTAGGTGTCATCTTTAAGCCCACTTCATATTTTCTGTTGATGGCATCTTTAAGCCCATCTCATACATCTTTCTGTCAACATTTGGATGGCATCTTTAAGCCCATCTTGTCATACCCCAAAATTTACCCAATCATTTCCGGTAAAGTAATTTATCAAGGGAACTAAATTAAGGGTCGTGGGGTTTAACATTCTTATTGTTAAACACATTCTCTTATAAATTGGAATAGAGGTGTGGATAACAGGTATTTTGGGACCCAAGCACTTGGGCCCAATTAGGACAAGGGTTTTATCTTTTTTTTGGGATTACATTTCTTTTCACTAACATTTGTTTTTTGATTATTATTAAGTTTATTTATTTTTACTAATTAATCATTATTAACATTTAGGATTGTCATTAGGATTTAGTAATTAAAATATATTATATTAGTGTTATTATTATTTTATTATTTGTTATTATTAATTGTTATTATTAAGTTATTAAAAAGAAAAAAAGAACTTTGTAAAAAAATCAAGGATGCCAAAAGAAACGAAAAAGTTAGAGAAATAGAAGGAGGATCAAAATATAGCAAGATTGGATTGATTCCAAATCAAAGATATTGGCATCAAAGAGCAGGATTTAAAGGGATTTTGTGCAAAGAATGTTGACCTAATATATGGTTATAAGTATCTAAAGAAATTGAGAACGAGGGGGGGCCGCTGCAAAAATTGTAATTCCAGGCCTACTAACACAAAAAGCTGCAAAAAAGGGAGAGATTGATTTTCGGATTCAGGGATTAAGAGCAAATCCAGAGCTACCATTGATCCATACACGTACCGGGGACGAGTCTGGAATTATACCAATCATTACATCCAGTCAACGAGCCTGGAATCCTCGCCTACACGCTCACGGTTTGATGTTTATAAACTTGAATCGTCTTGTTTAATTAGCGCATGATGAATAAAGTTTGATTATATATTCATGTTCCTGATGGTAAATCGAAGCTTTATGCGTGGTTTAATTGCTGTGTAAGCGTATGAATCAACTCTTGCCATTGTTAGGTTTAAAAGCTTCAAATTGGGGATTTTTAGATAAAGTCAATTTCAGGTTGAATTGAGGGGTTTAATGGATTCGGGATGTTGCATAAGATCGATCTGGGCTTTCATTTGCGATTTATGGTGCATATATGGCGATTTTGAGATCTACAGGTCAATGGCCATGGAGAGATAACCGTGGCTAAAGGTTTTGTTTCCTGGAAAAAATGCAGTGATGAAGAAGAAGAACAGATCCTGCGTCTGTTTCTTTCTTTTTTTATTTTATTTTTAATTCGCATCGTTTCATATATGTATGATTGGGGTCCTTTCTTTAACACGAAAACGTTCTAGCGCGCATGGCAAACGAAAACGATCATTGACCAAGGGAGAGGGGGTTCGATCCCCAGTTCCCACTCGTTACACTCTTTTTGTCCAATTTTCTTAATAAGATAATCTGGCGCGCACGATCTGAGCAAGCATACGGTGTACTAGCAGCCAACAACCTTTGGATCCCAGTGCAGCTTGATCCAACGTCCCCAGGAGATGCAGCTCCATGGTATACTCTCCCAGGCGCGCAACATAGGATCTCGCCCAGGTTCATCCAAATATATTTTTCTATTTTTTATTATTTAGGTTAAATATAAATTATAACTAATTTACTTTAATTTAAGATTTGAATAATTAATTATTTAAATTAGGATTAGAATATTAAATTAGGACTAGGGTTTAGAATTATATTTTCCCGATTATTTTGATTACTCGATTTTTCGAGTTAATTTATTTAATTATTTTAATTATAAAAACCATAAAAATCCTATAAAATATATTAAGATATTAGGGTTCGCCCAATCCCATTGGCCAGTGGCCAAAGCATTAGGATTAGGGTTCTTCCAACCGACTTAGGTATTTAGCCGAACAATTTAAAATTTTATTCGCTTCGATTAAATCAATTGATCGCGGTGGGTAATAATCAAATAATTATTTAATTAATTAAATTAGATTCAAATAAAATATATTTTGCTAAAAGGTTGTAACTATCTTATTAGTTATGATGATTAGCATTTCTCTGTCAATTCGTTATTATTTGTAATCAAAGCTATTGATTATAAGGGATGACGATAAAATTAAATAACACATCAATTTGCTAACGGTGATAATCGAATCAATCGATTAGAATAATTAGCAATGCTTTTATTAATCTGTTAATTATGGTGATCAAACCTATTGATCATCGCGATTAATAGTACAAATTAAAATCAGGGTTGTACGCCCAAAACATCTAAAATACACTAAACCACGATACTACGGTGTTTCAACACTGCGATATTCACAACTACGATAAGGTAACTCAAAATACCTTCGAACATTCGCATTTCAAAACAACTTCAAAACAAATTCAAATACATTCAATTCAACTCTAAGGCGTACAATCCTGTGCCCCGAACTACGTTGACTCTGATTCTCCCTAAGGAGATACGTAGGCACTTGGCAACAAGGCGAGTCCCCCTCCCTAAAATCTCAATTTTCCCCTACTCAATATTTTAGCCATAAACCTTCACCTTAGATTCAAAGCCAATAGGAAAGGGTTGAGGGTGCCTAACACCTTCCCTCGACCTGAATATAGTATCTTACCCTGATCTCTATACTGCGTAGGGTTTCCTATTCGCCCTTCAGAATAGGTGGCGACTCTCTAAGCTATAAATTTTTGGGCAGGTTGCTACAGCTGGCGACTCTGGTGGGGACAACTATAATGGTGAATGCTATGCTCCTATAGGTTTTAGGTTTTGGCAGGGTTTAGGTTTGACAACTTTTTAGGGTTTGGCTAATTCGCCTTTTTTAGGGTTTGTAATTATTTTTTTTTATTTTTTATTTTTAAAAAAAATGTTGTTTATTTGTTTTTTATCTAAAAAATATTTAATTGTTTATAATATGTTTATATTTAATTATTTATGTTAATATATTTATATCTAATTGCCTGTTATTATATTTTTATATGCATTGCTGGTATTTTCTATGTTGTGTTAAACCCTAAGTGTGGGAGTTAACTTTGAGATCAATAGGGGAGCATGAATCGCCTACGAGTCTCATTGATAACTCCACTCGGAGTGGGTTGAATATTCGGAAATGTCCAAAACGAGGCTTGACTTTGTTGAGGGCAGAACGGGATATTTGGCTGATCTCTTCGGGAACCTACCCCAAAAATTCGAACCTCATGGATAAAATGAGTTGTTCTAAAATCCGAAGAGACAAAAAAGTCTCGGAGGCTACGAACGACCCCATGAGACCTTCTAGAACCCCCCTATAATAAGGTTGGCTCCCAAGAGCCGCTACGTCGAACCTATGAACTTATGTGATTGTGTGATATATGTATATATATGTGTTGATCATTATTTTTTTTATTATTTCTTTTTCCATTCATCATACATCATGGGCATTCTTGCATCGTATTTTATTCAAAAAGAAAAGGGAAAGAAAAAAAGATATCATACATATCATGCATGGCATACACATCATTTTCATGGCATTAAGAGAAGATTTCTCTTCTATCTCCAGAGCAAGGGACCATTGGGAAGGATAACCTAACATCCCGACCATATTATCCAACAAGATTTCAGCAGAAGAGATCAATGGATTAGCAAAAGCAACAGGGTGGCCAATGCACCTGGAGGTCCAAGCCAAAACGATCATTCACTCCGTTGTACATGCCATTATCTCAAGCTTTGCAACGTCTGCTCAGCCAGAACCTGGTAACTCTGCTGCCTCCATACTCAGCTCCAGCTAACCCCGCTCCTGGGTACATGCATCATGCTAGGCGCGCTTATCACTCAGATAGTCCTGGTCACGATACGGAGGATTGTGGGCCGTTAAAGCTCAAGATCCAAGATTTGATTGAAGAAGGGCTCGTTGAGTTCGAAGATCCTCACAAGTCTAAAGCCATAGGTGGTTAGAAGGAGAATTTCTTAGATCATTAGTTTCGTCTTCACTCGCAATTTCTTTCCGTTTGTTTAAACATTAGTCTTACGACATATGCTGTGTACTTTACAATAATCATTAATGCATTGCTTACGTTTGTCTTGATTTACTCCTAGTGTTCTCACTATATTTAAAACTGTGTTTTTACTCGGTTTTCTCATTTGTGATATTCAACTCTCGTTAAAAGTCGTACACCTTTAGAGGGAGAATGACGAAAACGATACCACAATTTCACACACTACGCTTTCGAACAGACCGTGTTGACGATGTACAGGCATTGTTTCAATTCCTAAATAACGGAGATATAAGGATGTTAATCCCTTGTCAACCCCTTTGAGCCTAAAGAAGTAGGAGTTTTCCTTCATATAAAATAAAACCCTTCATACATAACCTGGGGTAGGGTAGCTGCTCAGTTAACTAATTATTCCAAGTTGTTCCTTTGAACATAATCACAGATGGTTCCCCGTCATCATTAAGTTCGGCAGTCAATGCCCGCAAAGAAAAAGAAAGCAATGCAAAGGCCTGCTAAGTCAAAACCTATTAAGGAGACTTAGGCAAAATTGGGGCATCCCGATGACGGTAGTTTTAAAACGAACAGTTCATGCAAAAGTTAGGGATAACAAAGTTGAAAAGAGGTCACTATATACCTCGACAAAAATATTACAAGGAAGATGACTGCCTTTGCAAATAAATCTTTGGTTTTTGAACCATCAAAAATATCAATATTCCCAAAGTCTTTTGGAGCTTAAACACATAGCTAACTGAGCATAGGACTGGAGAACATCACGAAGAGGGGAATGGGTACAAATAAACTTTGAGCCACTATCCTTTGTTTCTTAAAACCGTGAACCAGGCCACGTTACAACCCTTAAAAGTCCTAACTGAAGCATGGTTAGTTCGAAAGCATATCGTTACTAAAGGTATCCCGACTCCTTAAGGTCTACTATAACTCTTGAGTTAATATCACTTTCTTACAAAAAAAAAACTTTGTTTTACTCAAAAATGTTTTTAAACTTTCAAGATAGACATATGCATCCGCATCTTATGAATTTCATTGCAAAGTACACTTGTCTATGTGAATTTAAATATTTAAACATCAGGGAGAAGTTGCATGGGGCATGGCTAATGGCTAAAAATCCTAATGACTGACGAAGTAGCTTTAAAAACTCGTCAAAAGAAGAAACATCCCTTACGCATGACTGGGATGGCTAATGTGTACACGGGGCATAACTCGTCATTATCCCACTTACATGGGGCAATCTAATCAAGATCCATTGGAATCTCTCAAGGACGCTAAATAGCCCATGGGGCAAGTCCATTACCTGGGGGCACGTTGCAAAGATCACTCAGTATCAGATAGGGTCAATACCACTCTCACATCCTTTCCAGGAACCTTTTTAGGATATTTCTCAATCTGTCCATATAGTCTTCTCTAAGACATGTTCAAATACTCTTTACCCTTTCTAGGAGCCTTTTTCAAACAGTCTTTTAAAAGACCCACCTTCTTATCCTTTCTATTTTCAAACCCTTTCAAACAGTCTTCTCTAAGACATATTCCTTTCCAAGAACCTTTTTCTAGGTAGTCTTCTGTAAGACATCTCTTAACCTTTTTTTTTCATTTAGTCTTTTAAGACATATTCAAACTTCTCTTATGCTTTCAAGAACCTTGTCAAACTTTGTTTAAAGTACAGAGTCTTCTCTAAGACAGTTCACCATCCTTTCTAGGGTGATCTTCTTCAAGATGTCTTTTCCTAAGTTTTGTTTAAAACCTCACATTCCTTAAAACAGTCTTTATCCTCTATAGGAACATTTTGACCCTCTGCATAAACATATCCTTTGAGCTTTGTTTAAAGCACAGTCTTATTTAAGACAATTTCTCATTTTTTCCAAGTACCTCTTCAGGTAATCTTGTAAAAGACATCATCTCATTCTGAGTACTCAGCAAATCACGGTCCGTCACGCGCAACTCATTCTGAAAAGCATCTGCTTCACATTCAAATCAACGCTTAGCATCAAGGAGACCTCGAAATTGGTCTAATCAAAGACGATCATTTCTGATAAGGACTCTTGAATGGGGAAACCACATCCAGAGGGTTTTCCTAAAAATAGGGGCATACAATCAAGGATCCTATTGACTAGGGGTATATCTTTCAAGAATTCAAACACTGGGGCAATGCATATCAGGCAAGACATGTTGAAACTCGATTTCCCTCTAAAGGTCCCTCCTTCGGATTAAGGGGCACGTCTCTCAAATTTTCTGATGTTCAGAAAGTCACACCAGTGTCACACAAGGAGCATTGTTGCGTAATTGATCTTCCCACGCCTGTACTATTTACATCCCGCAGTGAGGGATCGGCATACATACATGATTCTCTTTTATTTTGGGAATCTCATTACATGACACATGCATCATGACATTGCATAAAACTAACGCTGCCTTTTCAGGTCACTTCATATTCAAAAGGATGTTATCATCCAATTACAGTGCAAATACGATCGTATCAACGATTCAATCTTAACAGATACAATTCCAATACCTCATCCCAAGTCTTTCTTCAAAGACAATCCAGAAGCAATTAAAGAATTTCTTACCTCTCCAGGTAGTCTTGTCCAAGACAATTATCCTAACCTTTCCAAGCAGTCTTGTGTAAGACGTATCCTGACCTTTTATAGGTAGTTTTGTTTAAAACATCCCACGACCTTTATAGGAACCTTTCTAGGTAGTTTTGTTTAAAACATCTTATGACCTTTATAGGAACCTCTGTAGGTAGTTTTGTTTAAAACGTTTCATGTCCTTTATAGGAACCTTTCCAGGTGGTTTTGTTTAAAACATCTTATGTCCTTTATAGGAACCTTTCTAGGTAGTTTTGTTTAAAACATTTCATGTCCTTTATAGGAGCCTTTCTAGGTAGTTTTGTTTAAAACGTCTCATGTCCTTTATAGGAACCTTTTTAGGTAGTTTTGTTTAAAACGTCCTATGTCCCTTATAGGGACCTTTCTAGGTAGTTTTTTTAAAAAAACATATCATGCCCTTTGTAGGAACCTTTCTAGGTAGTTTTGTTTAAAACGTTTCATGTCCTTTGTAGGAACCTTTCGAGGTAATTTTGTTTAAAACATATCGTGTCCTTTATAGGAACCTTTCTAGGTGAGTCTTATTTAAGACACGTCATGCCTTTCTAGGTAGCCTTCTTAAAATATTTATCCAATCTTTTCTAAGACGTACCTTATTCTTTTAAAAGAACTCCTCAGTTAGTATTCTCTAAGACATTCTTCCTAAGCATTGTTCAAAGCCTAAGCTTCTTCGCATCAACCTTCGATACACCCTATTCAGGAACCTCTTCAGGTAGTCTTATGTAAGACATTACTCCGTATCTTCTCGGATACAATCAAATGATCCAGGTATGAAAAGCATACGCTTTAGACAAATATCCTGCCAAGTAAATGGGTGGCATCTATAAGCCCATCTCCCGCGGAACTCCTTCCCTACGCAAGCAAATTTCAGGGCATTTCAGTGTCCAATCATCTTCTACCTCTTTAGGTTTAAGAAGATTGAACAGGGGCAGCTGTCATACCCCAAAATTTGCCCAATCATTTCCGGTAAAGTAATTTATCAAGGGAACTAAATTAAGGGTCGTGGGGTTTAACATTCTTATTGTTAAACACATTCTCTTATAAATTGGAATAGAGGTGTGGATAACAGGTATTTTGGGACCCAAGCACTTGGGCCCAATTAGGACAAGGGTTTTATCTTTTTTTTGGGATTACATTTCTTTTCACTAACATTTGTTTTTTGATTATTATTAAGTTTATTTATTTTTACTAATTAATCATTATTAACATTTAGGATTGTCATTAGGATTTAGTAATTAAAATATATTATATTAGTGTTATTATTATTTTATTATTTGTTATTATTAATTGTTATTATTAAGTTATTAAAAAGAAAAAAAGAACTTTGTAAAAAAATCAAGGATGCCAAAAGAAACGAAAAAGTTAGAGAAATAGAAGGAGGATCAAAATATAGCAAGATTGGATTGATTCCAAATCAAAGATATTGGCATCAAAGAGCAGGATTTAAAGGGATTTTGTGCAAAGAATGTTGACCTAATATATGGTTATAAGTATCTAAAGAAATTGAGAACGAGGGGGGGCCGCTGCAAAAATTGTAATTCCAGGCCTACTAACACAAAAAGCTGCAAAAAAGGGAGAGATTGATTTTCGGATTCAGGGATTAAGAGCAAATCCAGAGCTACCATTGATCCATACACGTACCGGGGACGAGTCTGGAATTATACCAATCATTACATCCAGTCAACGAGCCTGGAATCCTCGCCTACACGCTCACGGTTTGATGTTTATAAACTTGAATCGTCTTGTTTAATTAGCGCATGATGAATAAAGTTTGATTATATATTCATGTTCCTGATGGTAAATCGAAGCTTTATGCGTGGTTTAATTGCTGTGTAAGCGTATGAATCAACTCTTGCCATTGTTAGGTTTAAAAGCTTCAAATTGGGGATTTTTAGATAAAGTCAATTTCAGGTTGAATTGAGGGGTTTAATGGATTCGGGATGTTGCATAAGATCGATCTGGGCTTTCATTTGCGATTTATGGTGCATATATGGCGATTTTGAGATCTACAGGTCAATGGCCATGGAGAGATAACCGTGGCTAAAGGTTTTGTTTCCTGGAAAAAATGCAGTGATGAAGAAGAAGAACAGATCCTGCGTCTGTTTCTTTCTTTTTTTATTTTATTTTTAATTCGCATCGTTTCATATATGTATGATTGGGGTCCTTTCTTTAACACGAAAACGTTCTAGCGCGCATGGCAAACGAAAACGATCATTGACCAAGGGAGAGGGGGTTCGATCCCCAGTTCCCACTCGTTACACTCTTTTTGTCCAATTTTCTTAATAAGATAATCTGGCGCGCACGATCTGAGCAAGCATACGGTGTACTAGCAGCCAACAACCTTTGGATCCCAGTGCAGCTTGATCCAACGTCCCCAGGAGATGCAGCTCCATGGTATACTCTCCCAGGCGCGCAACATAGGATCTCGCCCAGGTTCATCCAAATATATTTTTCTATTTTTTATTATTTAGGTTAAATATAAATTATAACTAATTTACTTTAATTTAAGATTTGAATAATTAATTATTTAAATTAGGATTAGAATATTAAATTAGGACTAGGGTTTAGAATTATATTTTCCCGATTATTTTGATTACTCGATTTTTCGAGTTAATTTATTTAATTATTTTAATTATAAAAACCATAAAAATCCTATAAAATATATTAAGATATTAGGGTTCGCCCAATCCCATTGGCCAGTGGCCAAAGCATTAGGATTAGGGTTCTTCCAACCGACTTAGGTATTTAGCCGAACAATTTAAAATTTTATTCGCTTCGATTAAATCAATTGATCGCGGTGGGTAATAATCAAATAATTATTTAATTAATTAAATTAGATTCAAATAAAATATATTTTGCTAAAAGGTTGTAACTATCTTATTAGTTATGATGATTAGCATTTCTCTGTCAATTCGTTATTATTTGTAATCAAAGCTATTGATTATAAGGGATGACGATAAAATTAAATAACACATCAATTTGCTAACGGTGATAATCGAATCAATCGATTAGAATAATTAGCAATGCTTTTATTAATCTGTTAATTATGGTGATCAAACCTATTGATCATCGCGATTAATAGTACAAATTAAAATCAGGGTTGTACGCCCAAAACATCTAAAATACACTAAACCACGATACTACGGTGTTTCAACACTGCGATATTCACAACTACGATAAGGTAACTCAAAATACCTTCGAACATTCGCATTTCAAAACAACTTCAAAACAAATTCAAATACATTCAATTCAACTCTAAGGCGTACAATCCTGTGCCCCGAACTACGTTGACTCTGATTCTCCCTAAGGAGATACGTAGGCACTTGGCAACAAGGCGAGTCCCCCTCCCTAAAATCTCAATTTTCCCCTACTCAATATTTTAGCCATAAACCTTCACCTTAGATTCAAAGCCAATAGGAAAGGGTTGAGGGTGCCTAACACCTTCCCTCGACCTGAATATAGTATCTTACCCTGATCTCTATACTGCGTAGGGTTTCCTATTCGCCCTTCAGAATAGGTGGCGACTCTCTAAGCTATAAATTTTTGGGCAGGTTGCTACACATCTCAGACAACGCTTGGCCAACATCCCGATGGCATCTTTAAGCCCATTTGATACATCTTTTTCTAACACTTGGACGGCATCTTTAAGCCCGTCTCCGGCAAAAGTCCCTACTTCAGCTAGGGCAAATTCCTGGGTATTCTAGTGTTCAATCCTCTTCTACCTTCAGATTCCGACAGGCACGCATGCCAATCTACATCCTCAGGTATAAGAAGATTAAACAGGGGCAGCTGACATACCCCAAAATTTGCCCGCATATATTTGCAAACGTCATTTTATTTCGAATAAGTGACGTAGCACAGTTGGTAAGAATTTGAGGTTAAAAGGTACATGAGCGAGAGGACCCGGACTCGAATCTCACTTCTAACATTTCTCCTTTTTTATTTGTTTTCTAATTTTAATTCTAACTTTATTTCCATTATTCAAAAATCATAAAAATTGCATTTTTTATTATTTTAATTTAATTTTCGCACTAATTAAATATGCATTTTTTAGAATAGTCAATTTTCACTTTTATGCAGTTTTTAGTCAAAAAATTCACCAAAAATCACAAAATATTCAAAAAATCCAAAAAAGAAAGTTTTTTATATTATTTGTTCTATTAATAGCCCTTTTCATATCTTAGGGAGCAAGTCAATCTCATTAAATTATTTTGATTTAATTTCTTGCTAGAATTAAAACAGATTAATTTTTTGGCCTTGATTTGACTCATAGATTTTAATTTTCCTTTTTTACTTAACCTATTTTTTGTGCATAAATAGTCACTCTTTTCACACATCTAAAGACAACAATTCTAACCCTTACTCCCACTCTCTCTTCTCACAAACACAAAAAATATTTTTTTCTCCTTCTCTCAAAGATCAAACTCCGCTTTCTCTTATGAATATCATAACAACTTCATAGCTTATTGAAGAACATCAAGAACACTTTCAAAAAACTCAAGAACTTATATCTTTCTCTCACCGTAGAACCGAGCGGTTCAACCTCTGCCGAAGAATCCACCATAGAACCGAGCGGTTCAACGCGCATCTTTCCTCCACAAACCGCCATCAAAGCCCTCAGGTGGTGTGGTTTATTTATTTTTTATTTTTTATTTTTGCTAGCTTTTTATTGGTTCAATTGCATGATTATTGTTTTGAAAGTGTTGTTTTTCTTTTGATTTGATTTTGTTTGTGTGAATGGAGAAGAGAGAATACAAATGGGGAAGAAGATGAAATCACATGGAAAATAATCTACCAAAGACGTAGAAGAGGAAAACAAAAGAGAAGTGGAACTCAGTCAGAACCACCGAATCAACCGGATCCGCAACACTCCTTCACGCCTTAACCGCCGGCGATCCATCCACTAACACCAAAAGCACGCTGGCACAACTGGTGGCATACAAGCGCCAATCACCTTCCCAACTCGGGTTCGACCCCCAGGTTTACCCTTTCTTTTTGTCAATTTTTCCTTCTTTCTTCTTTCTCTACAATTTTCTTTATTTAATCACATAATTAAAATCAACCCATAACTAACTAGGACTAAGATTAGGGTTTAGACTATTAATTATTTTCTCTCTCATCTTTTTGTTTAATTAATTTAATTTTAGTAATTAGGTTGTTTAATTCATTTAATTTCCATAAAATCATAAAATCACAAAAATATTTAGTTTTAATAGTTAATTTGATTTAATTGTCTTAACATTTATTTTAATTGACAATAATTAGGATTAGATTAAATTTTTTAATTAAGACTAAATTTCAATTTAAAATTCAATTAGATTAGATTTAATTTGATTTGATTTAATAATTAGATAATTTCTTCAATAATTGATTAGATTTAGGATATTCATAATTTAATTTATGATTCAATTAACATTAACTTAAAATATTTTGCTAAACATCAAATCTTTTTCCTCCTCTTCTTCAAATATTTTCTTGATTTCTTAATTCGTCCGCTATTTACTTTCTCGCGTAATTTTTTATAATTTATGTAACTGCTCCTGGTTTGTAATAGTAATTAGGATTTTTATTTCCGTATTTTATTATTCTTCGCATTTTTCATTATGTAACTGCTAAGGTTTGTAATAGTTAATTAGGATTTTATTTTCCGCATATTTTTATGTAACTGCCGCAAAGCCATGTAATAGTTGTAGGTTTACTTTCTGCTTTTATTTTCCGCATTCCCCGGGTTTTTTTGGCTATGTATCCCCCTCCCCGAATCCTTGTAATAGCGTAGGACTTTTAATTTCTGTTTTTATTTTATATTAACTGCGTGGTTAGTAAATAGGGAGTGGCAAGATAAAAATTGAACATAGCTCACCTTATATACAAGATAAAATATTCGAACTGAATCACATGATTGTTGCACCCACACACCTTTAAGGTAATCCCTCTTATGATGCCTTTCGATTATAATAGTCAAGTCCCTTCGAGTGTAGGGATACCTTAGCAAATGCTGCCTTCGATTCTAAATCATCATAGTCCCTCCGATTTAAAGATCATGGTCCCTTCGATGTTGCCTACGATTAAACATGATCTCGTCCCTCGATGTTGCCTCGATAAATGATGATAGTCCCTCCGAATGCTAAGGTATCCTTACTTGTTGCCTAAATGACTATTCTCGTCCTTTCCTAAGACTTCCTACCCTTCTTATGGTATGGATAGACTTATGGCAAACGATGACCCTCGATGACTCGTACATCCAATGAAAGGACTACTTACCCTCCTTATGGTATGGATAGCCCTTTCAAACGAAAGACTTAAAGAACAAGAAAGATCCACTCTTAGGGTAGGTTCTCTTAGTTGCTTACTCACTATTCAAACTCAAATTACTTTTCACACCTCTTTACAAAAAATTTCAAAAAGGCTACGCTTATTTACAAGCTAAAGTCCTTAACAAATCTTTTTCCTATTCACACACTACACTTCAAACATTTCAAACAAACAAAGTGAGCTAAGCAATTAAGAGCCCATGGATAACCATGGATACAAAGGGTGCTTACACCTTCCTTTTGTATAACCTACCCCCTGAACTCAAAATCTTTCAAAGGTCTTTCCTGTTCTTTTTGCCTTTCCAATTGGATAAAATAAAAGTCGGTGGCGACTCTTGATATCCGCAACATTTTTAAAAGTCAGTTCTCCCACCGTATTACAAACCCTTTAACCAATATTGGATACTGGATTCTGGAGTCATTGACCACATGACACCTTTTCCCACACACTTTTATACTTATTCACCATGTCCTAGAAACAAAAAATATCCACTGCAGATGGTACCATTATAACTGTAGCTAGGCAAGGAAATATCCAAATAAGCCCATCTATAATCCTTCGAAATGTTCTTCATATTCGCAACTTGTCCACTAGCCTAATTTCCATACAAAAACTCACAACTGATCTATCATGTAATGTTGTTTTTTATAACAATGTTTGTGTTTTCCACGACAATAATTCAAGGAAGATAATTGGAAATGCTAGAGAATGGAATAGCCTTTATTACTTCAATAACCAAAATATTCCTCCAAATCTATTCAGCAAAAGAAATCCTTTTACTCAGAATCAATTAAAATTAACAAAGAGAAGGTATATTTGTATCATTGTTGCCTTGGTCATCCATCATTTAAGGTCATAAAACAATTATTTCCTTCATTATATAAAAGTTTATATGTGGAGAGTATTTGTTGTGAGGTATGTTAACTTGCTAAACACAAGCGTGTCTCTTTTCTAGTCGGTAATACTTTTCTAGTCAGTAATAAAATGAGTACTTTTCCGTTTTACTTAATTTATACAGATGTGTGAGGTCCTTCAAATGTTACAAATATATCAGGTGCTTGTTGGTTTGTAACATTTATTGATGATTGCAGTCGGGTTACTTGAGTCTATTTGTTAAAACAAAAATCTAAAGTTTGTTCCGTGTTTCTTCACTTTCTCTCTATGGTTAAAATCATTTTGGTGTGAGTATTAAGAGAATTAGGTCCGATAATGCCAAAGATTACTTTAACCACAGTCTTAATTCTTTCTGTCAAAAAGAAGGTATTATTCACGAGTCTTCTTGTGTTAAAACCCCTCAACAAACTGGGATTGCTGAGAGAAAGAATGGACATTTGTTAGACCAAACACGTGCTATAATATTTCAAAATAATTGTGAGTGCACTTGTCCACAAGATGTTTTGTATGATGTCAAAACTTAGGAAACTATTAGCATTTATGACATTGAACGATGTTTCTGAGTCATTATATGTGCCTATGGATTAGGGATCTTAGAGTGCATTCAGAACATGTTTGATAAAGATATCATGTATTTAAAATGGATTACATAGCATCAAAAATCAGTTTCAGGCACGAAAAATCAATTTTCATTCAAAAAACAAGTGTACAGGTCGACACATACAGGGTACAGATGGACACATGTACTGCTGTATTAAAGCCTGTAGCTCACATACTCCCCCCTTTTTGATGATGGAAAAACTTGCGACGATGTGCATTTTAGGTTTCATGAAGGCTTCCTCTGAATATGCGCATCCCAACTTCGTCTCGAATATGCTTCTCCCCCTTTGACAACATCAAAAAGAGACAAAGCAAGCCATGAGAAGTATCATATATTTACAAATACTAATAAACCACACAGAGGCGTTTTGCAAAGAAAGAACATGCACTCACATATACTCATATATATGGAGCGATACAAAGTTTAAGCATAAATAAATAGCGCTACAAATCATCACAATTAGAAGCACAAATACATGAAGGTGATGAATGCATTGTAATGGTAAGATCTTGAGTCGCTTTAAACATGTCATGTTTACGCAACTGATCTTCACATTGGTGCTCTCGAGGCTGCACACTCATGTGCCTAGCTTGGTGAAAACAAAGGATCACCACTAAAACCAAAAACGAAAGATGCTAGCATAAAATGTGACATGAATTCATCAAGAACTACACAAGCACACACATACTCAACTTAATTCATGTTAAAATAGCTAAAAAGCACACCTATATGTAAGGAACACTAGTACCAAGCAAGCTTATATATTAAGATCATATAGTTCAAATGTACAAGTTTTATGTCTTGACAAAAATAACGTATAATGATAAAGTACAAAAATTAAAATATGAAGTCACTATAATCATATGGATTGAAAAACACAAATAGGTTAATCAACAAAATTTTTGGAAGTGAACATTCATGGTATTGTATCATACATCAAGCATTTGGAACTAAAAGAAACATTGTAGTAGTTAAGGGATTACTTTCAAGGAGAGAATAGAACAATATTATCTCATAGATGAATGGAAAGAAGGATGCACCCGCATAGTGTGAAACTTTTATATGAAAGCTTGATAAAAAATGTATAAAGTGCATGTAACAAATGCATCTAGGAAACACTTGAGGTATCAAGTATCCCCAATTTCCTTCAAATGTTTAAAAATGGTTCAGTTGCAAGAGGTTTTATGAAAATATCCGCGAGTTGATTTTTACTATTAACATGCTCAAATAAAACATACCCTTTTACAACATGGTCACGTAGGAATGGTGACGTATCTCAATATGCACCGAATTCTTGGTTACATTGATGGCACTAATGTTGTCACACATAATAGGAATACATGAAAGATTAATATCAAAGTCTAATAGTTGTTGTTTTAGCCACAAATTTTGGGCACAACAACTAACGGCTACGGTGTATTCAGCCTCGGTCGTTGATAAGGCAACGAAAACTTGTTTCTTGCTATCCCAACTAACCTAGGAATTTGAAAACATGTGACAAGTTCCACTAGTAATTTTCCTATCCGATTTGCAACAGGTAAAGTCAAAATCGAAATAACCAACCAAGATAGAATCGCTTCCTTTGGAATACCAAAAATCATACTTGGATGTACCACGAAGATATCTAAGTATGCACTGGACCGCTTTTAGATGCGATTCCTTAGGAGCCGATTGAAATCGAGCACACATACAAACACTAAACATAATATCGGACCTAGATGCGGTAAGGTATAGAAGGGATCCAATCATACCTTGATATTTCTTGACATCAACATCCTTATAATTTTACATCCTTATCCAAGTTGTCATTGGTTGGCATTGAGGTGTCAATTGACTTCGCCTCCTCCTTACCAAATCGCTTTAGCAATTCATGGCAATACTTGGTTTGACATATAATTGTTCCTTCATTTAGTTGCTTGATTTGAAGTCCGAGAAATTAATTCAACTCCCCATTAGACTCATCTCAAACTCCCATTGCATTAGCTTCAAAAATTCCTTCAAAAATTGCATGTTAGTGGTTTTATTTGCACTCCATATGTTTCTTCTCATGACAACGTTGCATATCCTCTAACTAAGGGGCTGGACAATAATAACTTTGAAAATATTATTTTCAAGCTGGGAATGATAGATATTCATTCATTAGTTTGAGGGGGAGGTTGTAAATAAGTTATTTTTACTATTAATAATAATAATTTATATTCGAGCTTTTAGTCTATTAGTTAGGCTCATTAGATTAGAATAGTCTTATATAAAGAGATTAGTGCTTGTAATTTTAAGATACATGAAAATATATTATTCAATTCTAAACCGGATGTGTATTTGAAAATATTCCGACGATCAGTTTTATAACAATGGTAAATATGAGGTTTTTAATGTTAGAATAATGTGTACGGGTGGTGATGTGAGACTTCTATAGTTTTGAAAATATGTTATTGAGCTGGATCAATTAAAAACCCAATTTGGAACTATTATCCCCAGAGAGAGAGAGAGAGAGAGAGAGAGAGAGAGAGAGAGAGAGAGAGAGAGAGAGAGAGAGAGAGAGAGAGAGAGAGAGAGAGAGAGAGAGAGAGAGAGAGAGAGAGAGAGAGAGAGAGAGAGAGAGAGAGAGAGAGAGAGAGAGAGAGAGAGAGAGAGAGAGAGAGAGAGAGAGAGAGAGAGATTTCTAAACTTTTCAGTAATATTTGCAATCGATTCAGCTACTTGTTATTTCAAGTCTAATATATTAATTTTCGCCGAAGCCATTATAACTATCATGGAAACACCTTTTTATGTCTGCTCACATTCCTATTAAGTTTGGTGTGAGAGAGGAATACTACAAAATTATTATTATTGTCAACCATAAAGCAAATACGTGTGGTTTATGGAGTAATATTCAATATGACTTCTATCACCAAACTACACAAAAACTCTTCCGATGTGTTTCATAGTTGATTTTCCATCTTCCATGTAAAGAGTATGACTTTTTTTAACCTAGTGTCAACTACATGAATCAAACTATGATCTATCAAAAATTATGTTTCTATTCAACTTGTTAATTTCAAGATAAATTCCTAATAATATTTCTAAGGCTTCTCCTATCTCTAGTTATTTAAGCGTATGTTGCACGTTTAAGAAAACCACATCAAGAAATCACTTTAACGTGAAAGCTTGGTTATGGAGCTTCTCTATTTTCACAGCAAGAATGCCCCGGGACGCGAGAAATAGCTTGCAAACGCTTTTCCAAACATATACTCCCTCCGTTCCTTTTTAATTGTCACATTTGTCAAAAAAAATTGTTTCTATTTAATTGTCACTTTATAGGTATAAGATCAATTATACCCTTGCTTTTTTTTATAGAAAAGCGGAATGATGGATTGAATAAAGATAAAGGTAAGGGTAAATTAGGAAAAAAAGTGAATATTTTTGTTCTTTTTTGGTTGTCTTTGTTATAGAGATTTTGGCAAGTGTGACAATTAAAAAGGAACAGAGGGAGTACTAAGTATCCTTCCTCTACAATACTCTTCTTGACCACATATTCTTCAGGAATGCTAACTTTCCAGTATAAGATTGTATAATGACATAGGATACGTGATCTTCTTTGTGCCAATGATCTAGGCTGCTTAAAAAGGATGATGTCACAACTTGCATATTATTGACGGTTCTATTTCTTTCTCTTGAATATTCTGAAATTTGTGAAGGAGTTTCATAAGACAGCTACTTTATCAAAAGCCATTACGGCATCTTTTATTGCGCTTATTCCGAAAATCGCTAATCCCCAAGGCCTAAATGAATACCGCTCAATCTGCTTAGTGAGTTGCCTCTACAAAATAATATCAAAGCTGTTGGCCAACAGATTGAAGCAGGTTCTTGGCAGTATAATTTCATCTTCTCAATCCGCGTTTGTACCGGGCAGGCAGATCCTTGATGGAGTTTTATCACTGAATGAAATTATAGATCAAGCTCATAAGGATAAGAAGGAATGTTTTATTTTAAGGCGGATTTTCAACAAGCATACGATTGCGTCAATTGGAATTTTTTGAGAAGTCTGTTTGTGAAATTCGGCTTCGGTTATAATTGGTGCAAATCGATGGAGGCGTGCATTTTTAACAGCTCTTTTTCAATCCTCGTCAATGGTTGTCTAACTAAAGATTTTTGGGTGGAGAAGGGGCTAAGACAAGGCGACCCGTTGTCGCCGTTTCTTTTCACCCTTGTGGCAGAAGGTCTTGCAGTTATGTTCAAAAAGGCGGCTAAGATTGGGAAGTTCGAAGGCTATAGGGTCAACAACGATCTTAGTGTCAGGATTTTACAATTTGCCGACGACACGGTAATTGTGGGTAGTGGCTGTTGGCAAAACCTGTGGACTGTTAAGACAATTTTCAGAGGTTTCAAACTGATTTCGGGGCTGAAGGTGAATTTTAGTAAAAGCAAGATTTATGGAATGAATCTTCAGGAAAGTTTCATGGAAAGTGCATCTCAATTCCTAACATGCTGCAGAGACGATTTACCTTTCAAGTTCCTAGGCATTATGGTTGGTTCAAACCCAAGAAGGTGTGCTTCTTGGAGTGGTGTGGTGAGCAGCCTTAAGAAGAAGCTATCTGTTTGGAAGGCGCGACTTCTGTCAATTGGCGGAAGAGTAACTCTTCTCAATTCGGTTCTTTCGAGCATTCCTATATACACAATGTCGTTCTTCAAAGCACCTGTCAAAATCATCAAGGATATAATTACGATTCAAAGTAGGTTTCTTTGGGGAGGTAACATAGAGAAAAAAAGCATAGCATGGGTGAGTTGGTATAATATTTGCAAACCCAAAGAGGAAGGTGGTTTGGGGGTCAAACACATTGGTTATTTTAACAAAGCTTTACTCTGCAAGTGGAAGTGGAGGATATTGATGGAGAATGGCACATTATGGTGTAAAATACTAGAAGCTAGATATGGTGATTTAATCCAGGCGATTTTATTGGGTTCAGACGTTAAACTGAGAAGGAAAGATTCGGCTTGGTTGAAGGACATGTTAACGGTAGCATAACCAAATCTAACGCTTTTGATTGTTTTGCAGGTAACATAAGTTTCAAGTTAGGATGCGGAAAGTTATTTATGTTTTGGTATAGCAGGTGGCTCGGGGGGGGGGGGATCCGTTGAAATCTTTGTTTCCTTTTCTGTTTGGATTATCGCATAGGCCAGAAGGAAGAGTGAGTGATATGGGCTACTGGCAGGAGGGTGTTTGGAGGTGGGATTTTCACGTGGATAGTGATGTGCTGCTGGACAGTCCTGAAGCGATCTCCGAAGCTTTCGAACTAATGGATTTGCTGGCTCCCATCCACCCTTATCCAGCCAGTGCTGATGCAGTATGTTGGTGGCGCAACGACGATGGTATTTTTACAGTAAAAAGTGTCTATTCGGTCATTCGGGATCGCGATTTAGAGGTGGCGGTTGACAATAAGGTAGTAGCTTTTTTGAACAAGTTCTGAAAATATCACGTGCCTTCGAAAATCAAAGTGTTTGGTTGGCGGGTTTTGCATAATAGATTACCATCCAAAGACCAATTAGTCAAGAGGGGTATTATTAACAATTCGCAAGACAAATGGTGCGTGATATGTATGGAAGAAGTAGAAGATCTCAACCACCTGCTATTCAAACGTGGAGTTTCTTTAAAGGTATGGAGTGGCATTTTTGCTTGGCTGGGTTTACAAAATATGTTGTTACTGGATGGTGTTTATCACCTAGAACAATTCTGTTTAGCTCTAAAAGGGAGGGTCAATAAGAAGAAGTTATGTAATATATGGTTGGCAACAGTTTGGACTATTTGGAATACGAGTAACAAAATCATATTCAACGAAGACGTCCTTGCAATAGACGACGTTGCTATAAATATCAAAGTGACATCATGGATTTGGCAAGCGATTGGTTCGTCAGGGGAAAAGGTTTCGCCATTTTATAACTGGTACCAAGCTCCCTTGATTTCGATCAGTGTTGTATAATTTTTGTTGAGCGTATTCTTGTGTCTGGGTCGAGTACCCCTTGTACTCAATTTCATTATTAATATATATTGCTTATAAAAAAAAAAAACTAACCCAAGATTTTCGTAAGAGTTGTTTAGAGTTGAGACCCTCCTCTGATCTTAAGTTTTATAAACAAAGTCCTTTGTTCTTTTTATTGAAAAATACAAATTTGTATGATACAACCTTCTTTTTATTCATTAGTTAAATTAACTAACAATTTCCTTTTCTTTTCAGAAGTATTTTATCAACTGATACTTGTGAACTCATGATATCTTAAGGGGATTATGGATATATTCTCCCATAAATGAAATGGAACTGTCATACATAAAATTAGACCAAAGAATTTAACACAAGCTTGTTTTCAACTTTGTCCTTCACTATTTCTTTCACTTACGGATGTATACATAAAACAAAAGTTTATCCGTGCGTAGTTCGAGTCTCATTTCAGTTGTACAAACAACAAAACGCAGAGGGAATGATACATAAGAGATAACAAGGAAAAATATTAAATATAAGAAAGAAAAAGGAATGGCGACAATATGACATTATCCTAAGAATAACTTATTTTCCCTAATGGGGAACGATGATGGAAGAATTGAAAAATGGCGACAGAACAAAATGTTAGCTGTTGATTTATACTGTGAGAGACTTCTTTTAGCTACCAAAACAGAAAAGAAAAGAAAAAAACAAAAATGGAGACAAAGGCTTCCTGTCATTTTGTTCTTGTAATGACTATTTGAGTAAGTTCTACTAGGGCTTTCCTTGATTTTCTTACGTCTTCATCGTCACTCTCAGGTAAGGAATCAATTGCTTCTGCTGCAAGGGTAGCATGCTTCACGGCTAGCTCCTTCGTCTTCTGTATACCTCGGCTCTTCCCAAGATAATCCAGAGCCTGCACATGTAAATACAAAAATATGTAATCGCATTGCAAGGTTGTATGATGTGGATTTTGTGTAACATCTTAATGTGAAGGACTTATTATAAAGCTCTAGTACAAAAATAGTCATGTTACTGAGCTTAGAAGTGTTTATGGTACAAGTTAAAACTCAACATATATAAGAGTTACAGATGCATACATATACATAGGTGTAGATATAATTAACTGATGAAATCAGCTTAAACAAACGTCGATCAAACTGATGGATTTACCTAAACCAATTGTGTCCCCTTAAATGGTAGATTAACCTAAAGTTAAACTTTCCAAAATAGTTACTGGTTTTGTGGAGTGACTTATGAACTAATTATGATGGATACATGCAACCAAGCAAAACTTATTAGCTTACAATATTAACGTTCTCAGGCTTTTCAAAGCCCTCTTCAACGATTGTGCGCAATTGGGGGAACTCCTCCATCGCAAATAATATTGGAGCAGTAACAATTCCCTGTAATAATTTTTTTTGGAGCAGGTCATAGATTAGTATAATACACAACAGAAACAAAATAGAACAGATGAAAAACAAAGGCAGCACAAAAAGAGAAATTTTAAAAGTCTGTTAGCAACTTAAGAAGGGTTTTCAAATTTCAACATAGAGATTAAGTATTAATGCAAAAACATTTTTCAAAATTCTATAATAAAAAAGGTCAAGAAAGAGCAGATTGTATTACACATTTATTTATATCTACAAAGAGAAGACATTTCAACAAGTCATAGTGTTAGCAGTAATATACTTGCTTCTTTCATCATAATCTTTCAAAATGAAGATCATGTTATACTAGCTTGAGCACCAAGATTCACAGGCTTTCAATAAAATATTTCAAATTGTAATTGAAATGTCAAAATCAAGACTAGATAAAATTTTAGAATCAGATTAAATTGTGAAATTACATGTTGAATGTCTGATAAAGAGCCTTTCCCGAGGGAAGCTGATGTCCCTGTGAAATCAAGCACATCATCTATCAATTGAAATGCCAGACCCTGCAAAACAAAGGAGAGAGATTTAAATTATGGTATCCACAAACAAGTTTAACACGTGCAGATAGGTAGAAAGATATCAAGCGATTAGTTGCTCTGTGAAATGGATAGACCCAGAAAACAGTTCCCTTTCTCCTCTGTATGAAAAATATTTATTAATAGTTATTTAACATGATATTTATAATAGAAAGCTCATACATACTATAAACCGTAGGTCCACAAATTTACAAACCAGATTTTTTCCATACTCAAAAGCAAGCACTGCAACTTCAGTTGTTTGCCCGGCAAGGATGGCTATTGCCTTGCAACTGTTTGATATTAAAGATGCAGTCTTGTAGTAAGTCTTTTCCATATAATATTCCATGCTGGAAATATAAACAGTTGTTAGAAATGAAATGAACAATAGGTGCCCTATCACTATCATTCAACACACTCTTAAAGTTAAGACGGATAATAATGACTTTTGTAATTGCAAGCGAAAACCCAGGGATTTTTATAGGGAAACCTTGTGATAGAGATATGGATGACGAGGTGGGCCCTAACTATGGACCTAAGCCAAAAGTGTGGAGGATTTATACTAGAAGAAGTGATAAAGAAATAAAAGAATAGAAGGAATAATTATAGGAGTTTGTTGTTATGATTATAGGAGTTTGTTATTATTTTTAGGAGTCTGTTACGATAAAATAGGAATAAGCTTGTGGCTATAAAAGAGGATAGAAATAAGGGAACTAGGTATTCTATTAGAATTTAGAATCCCTATCTTGGTGAGGGAAGCACTGTGTGCTTAGGGTCTGATAGATAGTCACTATCAGTTTATTATTTTCATCATTATTATTTTGTATTTGTTCATCCACGATAATACAATTACGGTATTCTTTTACTATTTTATTCATATATTCCCTATTCATCCATATATTCATATAAGAACCCATCACCTTACGCATTGATAATTGTAGATCCAACCTTACACAACAAATCATATGTAGGGTGAAGGTTAACTACTCAGCAGTGTATATCCATGTGACAACAAACAAACTCAGAAGCATACCTACACCGTTGATCAGATGTTGTAGTCATTTGCATAGTCTCCCCCGTTACAAGATGTTCTACAACTTTTGCCAACAAAGAAACAACCTACATGCACAGAAACACAGTCCTTAAGCAGATGACTTGTGCATAATCAGGTAGATACCAGCAAGGACCTAGGTATATAATACATCTCTACAGTTATATTATAGGTAGTACATATAAACATATATTACCAATTTACTGTACCTCTGTGTTCTTTAAAGAAGCCAGAGTGACACAAGCCCGGGAAAGCAAAAAATCTCCAGCCAAAACTGCCAACTGCAACAAAAGTATACCCAAGAAAACCTCAAGCAAGTTACACCCACCATGATATCACAGTTTACATGTAAAAAGTAGTGAACAATTATGATCAACTGGCAAACAGTATGCAGGCAAAAAAAAAACTTGATACGCTACCTTATTTCCCATTACAAAATTTAATGAACCAATACCACGTCTGGTATCTGCGTCATCCAATACATCATCATGAAGAAGACTTGCCACCTGGAACAAAATAATACCAAAATTATTTAGTAATGTAATAATGGGAAAAATTTTCTTCGAACTGTATAAACAGGTTTTAGAATTATCATTGGGCCCCTTCAGTGTACGACTTGATTGATGGACCTAAAGAAAGAACTGACTAAACTAGATGTCAACCCATTATGAGATAAGAGGTACTTTATTCATATACCCAACTGATTTGAGATTTTAACACACCCCTCCACCCACAACAAGTTTGGAACATGAAATTTGCAGCTTTAGTCATTTACAAGTAGCCCAACAATATAAATAGGATAGGCTCTGAAATCATATTTGAATAACTTGTTATGACTCCATCCCAAAACAAGCTCACGGATGGAGGATTGTACAAGTCATAATAAGGGGTACTTCGCCCATAAGCACAAAAGAAGTGGCATGGTGGTGATGGTGACTAACAGAATATATGGTTTAGGAAATTAATATCTCACCAGCACAAATTAAGCCTTTCATTTATCATGTATAGTATTTTGCAATTTTGTTACATGACTAACATGAACTCTTCAGAGATGATTTAATTGGGATCACATTAACAACAAAAACGAGTTATAAAGATCTTTCTCAGTAAGCATGAAAACATAGACTTACATCATAAAATAATTTTCAAAATCCTTAAAGGTTAAACACGGCAGCTACAAGGGTTTATCAAAATGAATTTTTAATTAAAAACTTTATAACAAAATTAAAAACTCAAATAATTCCTAACAAAAAAATTACTCTTGGTATTATGACTAGAAGGTCACGAGTTAAAGTTGTGAAATCAATTTTGTAAATGCAAGGAAAGGCTGCATATAATAGACCCACAATGGGTCCTACGGTACCCTTCCCCAGACCCTAACATGGAGAGTGCTTTGTAGCACTGGGTATCCTTTTTAAAGGGAAATCTCAGCAGTTGGAGTTGGCACAACTGAACAGTTGGAGTTTCCCTGCGACTAAAAGGTCACAGGTTTAAGTTGATGAATTAGAAAAATATGATATAACAAATTCCTAATGGATCCTTCCCTTCCCTGGACACCGCATTATGGACAGCTCTATGGCACTAGAATGCCCTTATAAATGTTATTAGAGGAAAAATAAATAAATGAAACTAGAGGAGACAAAAAGTCGGCTATTGAATAGCAATGGGCCGCGATACAAATAAAAATGGAGAGATAGAAAAAAAACTACATTTAATTGCAAGTCTATAGCAAAAAGTTGATCCATGTAGCCGACCCCAATTAGTGGGATAATGCTTGGTTATTGTTGTTGTAGTCTAAAGCAAAAATAGTTTAATTTTAGCCATTTGTCAATATTGCTTGTAAAGAATCAACAAAATCAAACAATATAGAAAAAACTATGGTAGGTGGCACACACAACAAAACAATCAACCCTTATTCAGCTAGGTGAGGTTATTTGCATTGATCGAATGAAATCATAATATGGACTTCAAAAACAATATTTTTCAACAGTATAATGAAAGCATTATTTAATAAGTGAAACTTTCTAAAGGACTGACATGGATCATCTCTGTTATTTCAGCTATGCGCTGTTGTCTTGAACGTAGGTCATTTCTTGTAGCATCTCCAAGTTCCATTGGAGGAGGTGCTAGGGGAATTGGTAGATTTAATGCTGTTGACATTAACAACAAAACCTGCAAAAACAACCTTTCATTAACCCAATCCCATGTGTTACATAGTTAGGCAAGAAAAATCATGAATAAGAATGGGAAAACTCATAAATATGTATTTTATCACCTAATATCTATATGTGCACTCAAACAGATAGATGGAGTAACAATAGGGTAATCAGTGCTAGTCGGCACAACCAAGTGAGGAATTGAGGTTTGAGAATGGAAGGAAGGCACCCTGATCCCAGAAATACCAGAAAAGAAACTAAGTAAGAGGTGTAGCTATTCTTAAAAACATTATTATCCTTGACATAGTCTAAACTATTAGTATCTTCTTATATTAATGCTTTGAGATATCCCCTCTAATTTTGAGTGTCAATTATCGTATTTCATAGAATGCATGAACCAAATTGTAGTAATTGGAAAGGGAAGCTTGAAAAAGAGGTGTTGATCAATAAAACTAACTTCCCAAGCTTAAACTTGGTTGTTTAGTCCCATTCTATTTACAGTGATAAATATGCAAAAGCAAAAAAAAAATCTACAAAGCATATAAACATGATCAGCATATCATTGAGAATATTCTTACTGTGGGACGAAATCTTTTTCCTTCCACGCCCATTTTGAAGAAATACTCAGCAGCCGAGGCAAGCTTAGGAACCTGTTGCATAATACCCAATTTTCACCATGAACGTCTGATTTCTATGCAGCACATGATGAAATACTATTGTTCCTTCCATGCATATATTAGAAACTAGAAAGTTATCAAGGATCAGTCTTATACCTCAGCTACTACCATTTCTCGCAGCTTGTTACCAATATGTGATAGTTCATCAGCTACCAATGAAAATGGATCAAGTTCATCCTGAGAATAATGGGTATTATAAAGAAGTTGGTAAGAATAAATATTGAATGATGATGAGAAAAGTTTTTTTTGCATTGCAATTTTGCATTGTTGGCAAGAGATTCTACTACTCTAGAGTTTATTCCACATCAAACACGAAAATCACTTTTATAACATGCTCAACCAGCGTACATAAGAAAGAGCACAAAGGAATTTACCTCGACTAGGGAACTGCTTTGATGATGAATTTGATATCTACTACTATACAACGCTGGCATGCCCTTTGAAAAAACTAAACTGCTCATAACCTGCACCACACAAGAATCATGAACAAGTAAAATCTAGTGTCACAATATTTTTCTATAGATGAAAGAAGACTATTTCATGGGGAAAAAAAAAAGACTGCATAACTAGAGGATAGAAGGAGGATAGTATATAATATTCGGACAAACTAATAGGAAAATGAACCAACAAAATAAGCAAAACACAACAACAACTTCAACCAAGTCTTATCCCACTAAGTAGGGTCGGGTACATGGATCAACTTTTGCCATAATGTTTTATCCAGGACCATGCTTCTATCCAAATCGTTAATCTCGAGCTCTTTCTTAATAACATCTTTTATGTTTTTTCTAGGTCTTCCTCTACCTCTAGTTGTTTGACTTCTCTCCATCTGATCTACTCTCCTTACTACAAAATTTACAGCTCTTCCTCTACATGCCCAAACCACCTAAATCTATTTTTCACCATCTTTTCTACTATAGGTGCTACCCCAACACTCTCTCTACTATTGTGATTTCTAATCTTATCATGTCCAATCTTACCACACATCCAACGTAACATCCTCATCTTTGTGACACTTGCTTTATTCTCATGTTGATTCTTAACCACCCAACATTCAGTCCGGTATAACATTGGAGGTCTTACTACATTTCCCTTCAGCTTGAGCAATTCACAAACACATTAAATCTAAATCTACCTAAGAGACTTGTAAAAGAAACCATTTACCAAGAATAAAATTGTCAACAACAGTGTCTTTTCCCATAAGGTGGGAGCTACTACATGGCTCAACCATCGGATGCATTTGAGTCAAAATATAGACCATTTCCATTTGAACTATTCTATTCAATTCCAATGCAATTGAAACATAAATTCTAGTACTAAGAAAAGTATTAAATTTTCAAATTAAAAAAAAAAAAAACACAAATGATCATAAAAGTACTTTCGTGTATTTGCAACTTATCATAAAATCCCCAAACAGGATCCTACTTCATACAAATATTGAAATCAAGCAGAAATCAAATTAAAGGCTGAAAACGAAAACTCGGATGAAAAGAGACGACACGTACCTGTTGAGTAGGGTCTGTAGGCGAGTGAGAGAGAAGAAAGCGGTGGTTGTGGTCTCGAATAGAGAGGTACCAGCGACATCCATTGAAGGCGCCTCTGAGGTTTCTAGAAAATCGAGAAAAGAGCATCGTATTTAGGAGAGAGATGAAGAGTTTTGAGGCGGCGATGGAAACGTGGAATTGAGAGGACTATGGAATAGTGAAAGGAGAGAAGAAGAAAGAGAAGAAGGAGTTGCTTTGATGCGAAAGCGATACTGGCGATAGTTAAGACTGCGGTGGTGTTTGTGATTGTGTTTAATAATAATGTAAATGGTGTGACGATGCCAAAGCTGCACCATATAATCTGTTAATTATTTTCTTGCCAAACAATTTTGCAACTAATTAGGTTGTGAAACTTAAATCGGGCTGTCATTCGTTGCTGTTTTGCCCGACCCGACTCACATTTTTATTTATTTTATACTTTTTTTAATAAAAGAGATTAAATTAAAAGACAAAAAAAAAAAAAAAAGATTTACATGTAAATTGGGAATTTTTTTTTTAAATATCCAGTTTTTTAAAAAAAAATTCAAAAATAACAAAGTTTTCAAAATATTTACAAAAATGTTTTTTTTTTTTAATTTTAACACGTTGTCGCCAGGGGGGTGGCGACAACGTTTTGGGCCTAGGAGTTGTCGCCAGTTGGGCTGGCGCCTCCTTTGTATTGTTTTGGTGTTGTCGCCACCCCCCCGGCGACAACACCCCCCCTATTTTTTTTTCTTTTTTTTTTGTTATTTTTTTTCTGCTTCTTTTTTTTTCTAATTTTTTTTATATAATTTTTCCAACTCTTTTTTCAACATTATTTGTTTATATAATTTTTTTGTTAATTTATTTTCCATCCGTATTTTTTTAACTAATAATTTGATTTCATTTCATTGAAAAAATAAATTACAAAGACACATAACACCTAAATACTATGTTGTGGAGCTAGCACCACGATTAGGACATTTGTTCCTATTATGTCCTACCTCACGACATATACTACACTTCCTCTGCATTTTTTCAGTGACATCCATATCGGTTCTAATACGCCTGCTGTTTGGTCTACCGCTTTTATTCCGACGCATTAAATCGTTATGCCAAACTGTTTCCCCTCGTACACAGGCCAATATGCTTCCATTGCTACCACCGGAAAGTAATTGTCGTATACGTTGAGCAACGTTGATACCTTGTAAATTTCGGATACCAAAGATAATGCATCAAAGTGAGTATGTGAACATGCTGCAAGGACATGGGAGCAAGGCATGCGATATGCTTGAAATTGGCCACAGTCGCACCAACGATCTGGGATATTGACGCGATACTGTTGTCGCGAAAGTCCCTGGTTGTGGTCAATTGTTTCCTTTACACTGAAGGTGTGGCCATGACGGTCGAACTCGGTCACTCGGTGAGTGTTACCCTTGGCAGATTCCTGTTGTATATATTTCATACACACATCGCTGTAGACCTGTTGTGTTTGTAACACTGAATTCCACCGCTTACCTCTTGTGGCGAACAGAGTTGCCATCCGAAAATACGTAGCACTAACCAAGGCAGTTACAGGTAGGTTTCAAATGCCTTTGAAAACCCCGTTCATTGATTCCACAAGATTTGTAGTCATGTGACCCCACCTAGCCCCATCGTCGTATGACCTAGTCCATCTCGCTCTGTCAATGCTGTCAATCCACCTCCCTGCATCTGGATTTGTCAACGCTATTTCTCGGCGGTAGTATTGAAATCCAGGTTGGTTTAAGGCATACCCCTCGTTCACCAAGTGGTTCTTCAAAAATTTATCTTTGATCTCTCTCATAAAATTTTGTGCTATATGCCTAATACAGTAGACATGCTTAGAGGGGGGGTTGTGCCAACCATTTGCCGGATTGTTGTATGCGCTGTCAATAGAAGCGTGCCTGTCTGAAATCAAACAAAGGTTAGGCTGTGGAGCAACTCTAGCTCGGAGATTCTTCAGAAAGAAACTCCAAGCAGCAGCTGTTTCTCCTTCTACCAGAGCAAAGGCTATTGGAAAAATGTTGCTGTTTCCATCCTGCGCGACCGCCATCAGCAAAGTTCCCTTGTATTTCCCATACAGCCATGTTCCATCAATTTGAATAATCGGCTTGCAAAAACCAAAACCGATGATGCATGGTCGAAACGCCCAAAACAGTCTATGGAAGATTCCATTACCTTCGAGAGGGGTTCCGTCTTGGGACTGTGCTGGCAGTGTCTCCAAAATAGTAACAGTCCCAGGTGAATACAATTGCAGTGCAGCCAGGTAGCGAGGAAGTTGTTGGTATGATTCCTCCCAGTTGCCGTAGACTTTTTCAATTGCTTTCTGCTTAGCTAACCAAGCCTTTCTGTACGAAGGTCTGTATTTGAACACAGAAACGCAATGAGAAATTATTGTCTTCACCTTCAGTGATGGGTCAGTTTCGACAAGAGGAATGATGGTATGACATATCATGTCATGACTGAGTTTTCGATGATCTTGCGCCATATTAGTGGTGACGCAGGTGTGGCCTTGAGATATCGAACGTATCACCCAGGCATTAAATTTCTTTCTGAATGATGCCTTCAGCATGTATCCACACTCCGGGTTTTTACACACAATAGTCACTCTCTCTGGATTTGAGCGATCAGCTTTAAAATCAACACAATTTGCTAAGTGCCAATTTTTTATAGCAAACATACAATCATCCTTCGAACGAAACGTGTCACCCTCTTTTAACTCCTCGTTTGACCGCATATATGGATTGTAGAACATATCGGACGATGGCTCGTCCTCTCCCAAATTAAGTGTTGTGAAATGTGCTGGAGGTGAGTATGCATGTGTATCTGGTACTGGATCCGGTACTGGAACTTGTTCGTCATCTTCGGAGTCACGATTCACCAACTCGTCAACAACATCTTCTATTTCAGTTTCTTCGTCCATGGCATGTTCGGGTTGTTGTTCGTCATCAACAACAGGATCAATAACCTGTGACTGAGTCATTTGTGAAGGAACAATTTGTTCGACCACTATGTACAGTTCCAGATAATCGTAACCAAAATACTCATGGGTAAGGAACATGTTTTGAACCTCTATGTCAGTCGTTATCTGTGATTGATAAAACTTGACCGAGTTGTTAGGTTCAACTAGGGGTTGTTGGTAAAATATTTGCGAGACTGGTTCTCTTATTTTGGATTCGATTTTCCTTTTTAGATAAGAAAAGTCCGCCTATCTATTTAGAGCAAAACGTGTTGAGTTGGTGTTTCTAAAAATAAAACCGTTTGTGTCGCACTGGTAAGTCTCACCGTTCATATGAACACGAACTTTGTATTGTGAGGTGGATGCCATAATTTTGATATGTGTTTGTGAGAAATAAGAGGGATGAATGTTTGTGAAGTTTAGGTATGAAAGAAGAAATGTTTGTAAAATTTAGGTGTGAAAGAAGAAATGTGAAGTTTAGTTCTTATAATAGATGCACCACATCTTACACAGTACTAATGCATGCAAGAATACATGCAATAATTCTGCACAAGATTCAAACATGACAAGACTAAACCATGCCACAATGGAATCTCGTCCCCACCTCTTACACAATACTAATGCATGCAAGAATACATGCAATAATTCTGCACAAGATTCAAACATGACAAGACTAAACCATGCCACAATGGAATCTCGTCCCCATCTCTTACACAATACTAATGCATGCAAGAATACATGCAATAATTCTGCACAAGATTCAAACATGACAAGACTAAAGCATGCCAAAATGGAATCTCTTACACACACCTTACACAAGACTAATGCATTGATTTTAAAACATGCAATGAGAAAGTCTGAAACATTTAAATGTGACAAGACTAATGCATGCAGGCTAGGGAATCTCGTCCCCACCTATACAATTATGGCAGTCGCCAACGGGGGTGGCGACGACATTGATTTTTAAGAGTTGTCGCCAACGGGGGTGGCGACGACATTGATTTTTAAGAGTTGTCGCCAACGGGGGTGGCGACGACATTGATTTTTAAGAGTTGTACGCAACAATAATTTTTTTAAGTCTGTACGCAACAATACTTTTTTTATATCCACTAATATTATAAAATAGGGGCTCCTATGGTTGAGTTTACACACAGATACACAAACTCCAAATACCAAACAATCACACAAACACAACCATGCCTCGCCGGACAACCATTAGGCCAGACGGATGTCACAGGACAACAGAGCTGCCGCCCCGGAGATCAACATGGCGTGCCGAACCTGAACCGGAGTACCGCAGAAGGAACGGACATGTCATATTCTCACCCGTCAAACCTCCCATGCCGGTTATGTTTTGGAATATCTCTTCCGTCGAGCAACTCAAGAGGAGTCTCATGTCTTTTTTAGAGGGGGAGTACGAAGCCGGCGAACAGATAAGAAGCATCAAGAGGCTTAAAACAAGGGCCGATGCTGTGACTGGAGCAACGATAAGTGTCTGGGATAAGGTGGAATACGACATTGATGCCATTCAAATGATGCATGGACCCAATGACATTGTTTTAACCGTAGTAATTTCTTAGATGTTTTATTTTTTTTTTTGGAATGATTTAATGTTTTCCATGTATTAATGTTTTGCATGACCTTTTATTGTATCTTTTAATTAATGAATGAATTAATGTTTTCCATGACATCTGCGTTATTTTAATATATATATATATATATATATATATATATATATATATATATATATATATATATATATATATATATATATATATATGTAGTTTAAATATGTTAAAATAAAAACAATTAAAAAAAACAAAAATACATGCATGCAAGAGTACACACAATACAAAGTCTGAAAAGCAAATAACCATGACAAGAATACATGCATGCCACAATGGAATCTCTTACACACCTATGCTATTAAGGAATCTCGTCCCCACAATGGAGTACACCAAGAATACATGCATGTCACAATGGAATCTCTTACACACCTAGTGCATGCAAGAATACACGTTATACATAGTCTGAAACATTTAAATGTGACAAGACTAATGCATGCAGGCTAGGGAATCTCTTACACACCTATGCAATAAATGCATCTCGTCCCCACATTTTACACCAGCATGCATGCAACAATACAAAGTCTGAAACATTTAAATGTGACAAGACTAATGCATGCAGGCAGTCGCCAGAGGGGGTGACGACAACATTGATTTTTTATAGTTGTCGCCAACGGGGGTGGCGACAACATTGATTTTTAAGAGTTGTCGCCAAAGGGGGTGGCGACAACATTGATTTTTAAGAGTTGTCGTCACCGGGGGTGGCGACTTGCTTCGTGTTAAGTGTTCAACCGTTGCATGCACTTGTCTTCTCACAATTAATTGTGGCAGACTTTTATTGCACCAAACACATTTAATTGTGTTTTGTTTTGGCTATAAATAGGTCCCCATACTTGTTCATTTTCTTCATCACCAAAGAACTATCATCAAACTTACTTTCATCAGAACAACTAGTTTTCATCATCAACAAAAATGTCTCTCCTAACAATGGGTGAAGAGCATCGAGGAACCATTGCAAACATCGCCGATTATGTAAGTTTGAGTAAATTCAATTTATTTATGTTCTAAACACTTAAATTTTCTAATAATATTTACTAATTTCAAACATTCAAATACTTATGGTTCATCGTTTTTTTATAGGATTTCACGAGATTTAGAACCCGTGCGGGATCGATAAGTCCACCGGACCCTTGGATTGTGCCTTATCTTGAGCGTGCGGGGTTTGGGAAGGTAATTAATTTAATAAGCACCTCAATCGATATGAAATTTATATTAGCATTGTGTGAGCGTTGGAGGCCTGAGACCCATACTTTTCACCTTCCAATCGGTGAATGTACCGTCACTCTAGAGGACGTGTACATGTTATTGGGTCTCAACACAAATGGAATAGTTGTGTTTGGAAATGTCCAACAACCAAACGCTCTATGTGTAGAATTGTTGGGTGTTGATTTAATAGAGGGTGAGGGGCGACAAAGAGGTAGGGGCCAAGGTATAAAGCTTTCTGGCCTTCAACTAGCTTATCAAGGCCTTGAGTTAAATGAAGGCTCTAGCGAAGAAAGTATACTACAAAAAACTAGAATGTATATTATGTTGTTATTTGGTAGGTTTCTATTTCCCGAAGGCACGGGGAATAGTGTTAATTTTATATACTTGTGTCTACTTGAGGACATCGATGCAATTAAGACGTATAGTTGGGGTTCGGCGGTGTTGGCGTACCTATATAGCTCTTTGTGCAAATGTGCAAAAAAGGATAGCTGCACATTTAGTGGATGTGCATTCTTGCTACAAACATGGGGATGGTGGAGAATGCCGGTATTAGCCCCAGCAAATCCGCACATTTACGTCTTCCCTTATGCGTCAAGGTAACTTAATGATCTTATTTTAATTACTTCATTTTTTTCCATTATTAATTGTAACTATATTGATTTTTATTTTTGAATGTGTTTAGGTTTAATGCCCTCGGGATGGACTACACCAAAACGCCAGTAAACAAAATCATTTTTTACCGCCAACTATTGGATCGATTAAGACCCCGAGATGTAACACCACTAAATATTTCCATCTTCTAAATATATTTGTAAAATTAACTATTTTATATAATTTGAAATTAATATTTTTTTTGTTGCAGTTTCTTTGGAGACCTTACTTGGGTTTGGACCACGTACCCGACCGTAAAGAGGCAGCTGTTTGGACGGCAAAAACACCCATCATAAGGTTCACCACTATGGAGATGCACCCAAGTGACCGTGTGAAGCTCCAATTCAGCATGCATCAAGGTATCCCTGACCCCCCTGAGCCTGACTCTTTGGGACGTTGGCATCTGGCGAAGGTTAGCAAACAGTGGTACGTAGAACATTGGCAGACGTTTGCTAGAGATCAACGTAAAATATGGGCTAAACGTTCCAACACTATTTTACAATTTCCTGTGGCGCCGAAAGAAATGAAACCAACGCCTGAATATCTAAACTGGTACAGATCGGTCACAAATCCCGAAATGTTTGTGTCTGCCCCTTTCTATTTAGCTGACCCGCGAGAACAACAACCATATTTTGGAGTCCAACAACAACAACCACCTATTTACCAACAACAACAACGACAACAAAATTTCCATCAAGAACAACCACCACCGTCTTTCCAACATCATCAACCACCACCAAATTACCAACAACAACATTACCCACCACAACAACAACCACAACAACAACAACAAAATTACCACCACCAACCAATCCACCAACAAACGCCTTTTTACCAACAAGAACAACAACAATCCCAACAATACCATGTCGGTAGCTTTTCCAGATCACAATTCCTAGACCTCAATGTGGGGGGTTCTTCCACATCACCACCACTAACCCCCGACATGGGCATACAAGAAGAACACCCGCCTTACAACACATTCAACCAACCAACATCACAATACCCCAGCCAACCATCTAACTTCAATACACCACCACAACCAATCTATTTTAACCAAACCGAATCCACCACCAACTTCCAAAATCCAAACCTCCAGGCCGCACCCACTGTAACACCCTTCTAAACCCCGCGGAAATTAACATTAAAATCAGAGTAAAACATGAAGAAGAGTATTACAACGCCAACAAAATAAACAATATTCATGTCATGCCATAAAGGAACGATAAACCAAAAATTATTCAGGTAGCATGCTAACACAGCGGAATATTCTTAACAACTGAATAATCAAACATCTGGAGTCGAAGACTCATAATTCAACCATAAACCATAAACAAAACAGAAGTTTATCAGCCAATTCTAAAATAACGTTCCCGGTGTTACACGAACAGAGCATGACACAGACCCAACTGACTCTAACGAACTACTTGACGAGCTAATCCTCACCAAGTACACAAGCTACTCCTCAATCTGAAAAATAACAACAGTAAGGGTGAGTTTCATTCGCATTAACAAATGTTATAGGTATATAAACAATACAACTTCATCCATACATTATTCACCAAAATCAATTGTATTCAGATAATATAGCAACATTCATACCAAAATACACACAAATTATAACATTGGACAACTTCCATTCATGTTACAATTATACACAACAACCTAATGCAATGCAACTAAATGCATGTGGTACCAAACATGGGATAACCCATCTCACCGATCCACCACCATAAAGATTCGGCTACTTCTCTCACCAATTCCACACAATGGGAATTAGCTACCGCTGTCCCACCACCATAAGGGATACAACCCACAACATGATTATGAAATGCATGCATCACATATCGCATGCTAATCATCAACACCAAACAACTGAACAATCATAATCATCAACCAATGCAATAACAATATAAACCACCACAACCAATTAAATCAAGTGTTTAAATTAAATTCGAGTCACAACTCAAACACTATTTTATTGCATATATCACTGAATTAGCCTCACTATGTTCGAAACGGCACATCAAACAGACTAATAGTTAAAAAGTTATACATCGTTAAACTTTAACAAAAATCCCAAACAGCACAGCACGCGGCGCCAACATCCACACGCGGCGCGAAGCAAGGAAAAAGTTACGCCTTCGCGGCGCCAACACCTACACGCGGCGCGAAGCGAGGAAAAAGTTACGCCTTCGCGGCGCCAACACAGGTACGCGGGGCGACCTGTGCGTATCAAAACATCCTGACATTCAGCCCACCTGTTCGCGGCGCCACCCTGTGCACGCGGCGCGAACCGGCGATTTCAGAAACCCCAACCTGCAGAAAACAGCATTCTATCCTTCCCAATTGCTCTCAAATCATACCAGTACGAATTTCAGAAAAATAAACCACACATACGACATAAATTGCACGTTTACACATACTTCTAATCATGTTTAACATCATTATTCATCACCAATCATCATTCACAACCTAAATTGAATTAAGGTTCTATAAACCCCAAAACCCCAAACCCGACATACAATCCAATTCGGAATCCTAACATACAAATTCCATCGAATCATTCATACAACCCATAATAGAGGTTAATGAGAAGAATCCCCCCTTACCTTAGCCAAATTCTTGAATTGGTTCCTCTTCCTCTTTGGCTCTCCTTCACGCTCTTCAATTCCTCTTCTCACAGCTTCTGGTTTCCACGTTCTAATTTTTTTCCTTCTCTTCTTGTTTTCCTTTATTTTATGAAAAACATAAAATTAGAAATGGGCTCTTACACAATTACACCTCCACTTTACTAATTCCACCGCATGGCCCAATGACTTAACATTTCATTATTTTTCCACATAATTCAACAAAATGTTAATTCCCCATAATTAATTTAAAACTTGATTAAATTAATTAAATAAGAATTTTCGGGATGTTACAACTCTCCCCCACTAAAGAGTTTTCGTCCTCGAAAACATACCTCAAGCAAATAGTTCCGGATAGGAATCTTTCATCTGGCTTTCTAACTCCCAGGTGACGTTTCCATCAGCTGGTCCTCCCCAAGCTACTCTGACTAAAGCTATTTCCTTGCCCCGCAATTGCTTCAGTCTTCTATCTTCAATCCTCACAGGTAACGTTTCAACCGTTAAGTTGTCTTTAACCTGCACATCATCCACTTGGATCACGTGGGACGGATCCGAAATGTATTTCCTCAATTGAGACACATGAAATACATCATGCAAGTTGGCAAGCATTGGCGGTAACGCAATACGATATGCCACTTCTCCCACTCTTTCCGAAATTTGGAATGGTCCAATAAAACGCGGAGTCAACTTCTTTGACTTCAAAGCTCGACCAATACCCGTCATAGGAGTAACCTTCATAAACACATGATCTCCCTCTTGAAACTCAAGTGTCTTCCTCCTTTTATCATAATAGCTCTTTTGACGACTCTGAGAAGCTTTCATCTTCTCTTGAATCATCTTAATCTTCTCCGTAGTCTGTTGTACAATTTCTGGTCCAATCACAGCACTCTCACCAGCTTCGTACCAACACAATGGAGTTCTACATCTCCTACCATACAATGCCTCAAACGGAGCCATACCTATACTCGAATGAAAACTGTTGTTGTAGGTAAATTCTATCAAAGGCAGATAACTATCCCAAGCACCTCCTTTTTCTAACACACAAGCACGTAACAAGTCTTCTAACGACTGAATTGTCCTCTCAGTCTGTCCATCCGTCTGCGGATGATAAGCAGAACTTAGTCTCAGCTTAGTACCCAAAGCCTTCTGCAAACCCTCCCAGAACTTCGACGTAAATCTTGGATCTCTGTCTGACACGATACTCGAAGGAATACCATGTAGACTAACTATCTTCTCAATATACAATTGAGCCAACTTTTCCATCGGATAATCCATTCTTATTGGTATAAAATGTGCAGACTTCGTCAATCTGGCTACCACGACCCAGATAGCTTCACAATTCTTAACAGTTCTCGGCAAACCCGAAACAAAATCCATTGATATGCTATCCCATTTCCACTCAGGAATAAACATCGGTTGCATAAATCCAGATGGCTTCTGATGTTCAACCTTTGACTTCTGACAAGTCAAACAAGAATACACAAACTCGGCAATTTCTTTCTTCATTCCAGGCCACCAAAACAGCTTTTTCAAGTCATGATACATCTTGGTAGCACCAGGATGAATACTTAATCCACTACGGTGTCCTTCTTCGAGAATACTCTTCCTCACTTCGGAAACATTAGGAACACAAACACGATTACCAAACCTTATAATACCATTCTCGTCGATTCTGAATTCACCTCCCTTGCCTTGGTTAATCAGAGTCAACTTGTCCACCAATTCTACATCAGCTTTCTGACCTTCTCGAATTTCTTCCAGAATACCACTAGTCAGCTTCAGCATTCCCAACTTAACACTGACAGGAGTGTCTTCGCATACTAAACTCAAATCTTTGAATTGTTCAATTAAATCCAATTCTCTTACCATCAGCATAGACATATGCAAGGACTTCCTACTCAAAGCATCGGCAACCACGTTTGCTTTACCCGGATGGTAATTCAGCCCAAAATCATAATCCTTAAGGAACTCTAACCACCTCCTTTGCCTCATATTCAGCTCTTTTTGATCAAAGAGATACTTCAGACTCTTGTGATCACTAAACACTTCAAACCTCGAACCATACAGATAATGTCTCCATAACTTCAACACAAATACCACTGCTGCCAATTCTAAGTCATGAGTCAGATAGTTTCTCTCATGCACTTTGAGTTGTCTCGACGCATAAGCGACTTCCTGTTGATTCTGCATTAGTACACCTCCTAATCTCAACAACGAAGCATCACAATATACCACAAAAGATTCCGCCGGATTCGGCAAAATCAAGATCGGCGCACTAGTCAACCTCTTCTTCAACTCTTGGAATATATTAGAATATCATCGATAAATACCACCACAAACTGATCCAGGTAAGGATGAAAGATCCTATTCATATATTCCATGAAAACTCCCGGTGCATTAGTTACTCCAAATGGCATCACTGTATACTCGTAATGGCCATACCTTGTTCTAAATGTCGTTTTCTGAATATCGTCCGTCTTCACCCGAATCTGATGATATCCCGACCTCAAGTCAATTTTGCTGAACACACTCGCACCAACCAATTGATCCATCAAATCATCAATCCTCAGTAATGGATACCGATTCTTGATAGTAACTTTATTCAGCTGTCTGTAATCCACACACAATCTCATAGAACCTTCTTTCTTCTTTACCAACAACACCGGCGCACCCCACGGCGACACACTAGGACGAATGAATTCTTTTTCCAGTAACTCTTCTAGCTGACTCTTCAACTCTGCTAGTTCAGATGCCGACATACGATACGGCGCCATCGACACCGGACTAGTTCCAGGAACTAACTCAATAGCAAATTCTACATCCCTGTCTGGCGGTAACTCTCTTACATCTTCTGGAAAAACTTCTGGAAATTCACATACTACCGGTAAGTCTCTACTCACCACTTTCTTCTTCACTTCCATGGATGCCATCACCATAAACACGGCAGCCCGTCCTTCATTGCTTCATCCACTTGTCTAGCAGTCACTGCTACACCCTCAACACCGACATCTTCCGGAAAAATAACCGTCTTCTTGAAACAGTTGATATGAATCCGATTAAATTGCAACCAATTCATACCCAGGATGACATCAAGTTGTTCCAACGGAAGGCACACTAAGTCCATTCCGAACTCTCTACCAAAAATATCAATTGGACAGTTCAAACAGGCAAACGAAGTAGTCACTGAACCCGACGCAGGAGTGTCAATGATCATACTTCCATGAATATAAGATATTTCCAAGTTCAGACGTTTAGCACAATCCAACGAAATAAACGAGTGAGTCGCTCCAGTATCTATTATTGCAATTAAAGGAGTGCCATGGATATAACACGTACCTTTAATCAATCGATCCTCTGGAGTAGTCTCTGAACCTGATAAAGCGAAAACTTTACCCCCAGCTTGATTCTTCTTTGGCTTAGGACACTGTGGACTAATGTGACCTTCTTCACCATAGTTATAACAAGTCACAGTCCTTCCCTTGCAGTCAACAGCAATGTGGCCTGCTTTACCACACCTGTAGCACTTCTTCTCTTCGCTTTTGCACTCGTGAACACGATGTCCAGGTTCCCCACACTTAAAGCACTTAACAGGAGCATTAGAGTCTCCCCCACTAGGCTTCTTCCAACTCCCAGCTTTATAATTACCTCTACCATATGGTTTACCACGGTCCATAGGCTTCTTCCCTTTCTTGTCAACTAACTCGCGAGAGTGAGATGACTTCAGCTTGAGGTTATCCTCTTCATAGATCCTACTACAGTCCACCAAATCTGTAAACCGACGAATCCTCTGGTACCTGATTCCCTGCTTAATTTCATCATGGAGACCATTCTCGAACTTAACACATTTCGAAAATTCGCTCGCTTCATCATTGTTATAGTGGACATAGTACTTGGCCAGCTCAACAAACTTTGAAGCATACTCCGGCACCGTCATGTTACCTTGTGTCAGCTCCAAAAACTCAACTTCTTTCCTGCCCCGAACATCCTCAAGAAAGTACCTCCTCAGGAATTCTCGCCTGAATACAGCCCAAGTGATCGCTACACCTGCAGATTCAAGTTCATCTCTACTAGCCATCCACCAATCATCAGCTTCTTCAGACAGCATGTGAGTCCCATACCTCACCTTCAGATTTTCAGCACAATCGATCACTCTGAAGATCCTTTCGATTTCCTTCAGCCACCTCTGAGCTCCTTCGGGATCGTACGTGCCCTTGAACAACGGAGGATTGTTCCTCTGAAAGCTATTCAGCTGCCTGTCAGCACCAATACCAGCTCCATTGGCATTCCCTCCTAATACACCAGCAATCATGCCCAGAGCCTCAGCAATCGCATCGTCATTTCTTCCTCCTCTTCCGGCCATTGTTCTGCTAAATATCAGACAATATTCATTAGAACAGGAAGTATCGACAGTGTAAACTTTACACTAATCGTATATGAAGGATTAACCGACATTAAGACTTTGACTCAAACGACCGACTATGCTCTGATACCACTATTGTAACACCCTTCTAAACCCCGCGGAAATTAACATTAAAATCAGAGTAAAACATGAAGAAGAGTATTACAACGCCAACAAAATAAACAATATTCATGTCATGCCATAAAGGAACGATAAACCAAAAATTATTCAGGTAGCATGTTAACACAGCGGAATATTCTTAACAACTGAATAATCAAACATCTGGAGTCGAAGACTCATAATTCAACCATAAACCATAAACAAAACAGAAGTTTATCAGCCAATTCTAAAATAACGTTCCCGGTGTTACACGAACAGAGCATGACACAGACCCAACTGACTCTAACGAACTACTTGACGAGCTAATCCTCACGAAGTACACAAGCTACTCCTCAATCTGAAAAATAACAACAGTAAGGGTGAGTTTCATTCGCATTAACAAATGTTATAGGTATATAAACAATACAACTTCATCCATACATTATTCACCCAAATCAATTGTATTCAGATAATATAGCAACATTCATACCAAAATACACACAAATTATAACATTGGACAACTTCCATTCATGTTACAATTATACACAACAACCTAATGCAATGCAACTAAATGCATGTGGTACCAAACATGGGATAACCCATCTCACCGATCCACCACCATAAAGATTCGGCTACTTCTCTCACCAATTCCACACAATGGGAATTAGCTACCGCTGTCCCACCACCATAAGGGATACAGCCCACAACATGATTATGAAATGCATGCATCACATACCGCATGCTAATCATCAATACCAAACAACTGAACAATCATAATCATCAACCAATGCAATAACAATATAAACCACCACAACCAATTAAATCAAGTGTTTAAATTAAATTCGAGTCACAACTCAAACACTATTTTATTGCATATATCACTGAATTAGCCTCACTATGTTCGAAACGGCACATCAAACAGACTAACAGTTAAAAAGTTATACATCGTTAAACTTTAACAAAAATCCCAAACAGCACAGCACGCGGCGCCAACATCCACACGCGGCGCGAAGCAAGGAAAAAGTTACGCCTTCGCGGCGCCAACACCTACACGCGGCGCGAAGCGAGGAAAAAGTTATGCCTTCGCGGCGCCAACACAGGTACGCGGCGCGACCTGTGCGTATCAAAACATCCTGACATTCAGCCCACCTGTTCGCGGCGCCACCCTGTGCACGCGGCGCGAACCGGCGATTTCAGAAATCCCAACCTGCAGAAAACAGCATTCTATCCTTCCCAATTGCTCTCAAATCATACCAGTACGAATTTCAGAAAAATAAACCACACATACGACATAAATTGCACGTTTACACATACTTCTAATCATGTTTAACATCATTATTCATCACCAATCATCATTCACAACCTAAATTGAATTAAGGTTCTATAAACCCCAAAACCCCAAACCCGACATACAATCCAATTCGGAATCCTAACATACAAATTCCATCGAATCATTCATACAACCCATAATAGAGGTTAATGAGAAGAATCCCCCCTTACCTTAGCCAAATTCTTGAATTGGTTCCTCTTCCTCTTTGGCTCTCCTTCACGCTCTTCAGTTCCTCTTCTCACAGCTTCTGGTTTCCACGTTCTAATTTTTTTCCTTCTCTTCTTGTTTTCCTTTATTTTATGAAAAACATAAAATTAGAAATGGGCTCTTACACAATTACACCTCCACTTTACTAATTCCACCGCATGGCCCAATGACTTAACATTTCATTATTTTTCCACATAATTCAACAAAATGTTAATTCCCCATAATTAATTTAAAACTTGATTAAATTAATTAAATAAGAATTTTCGGGATGTTACAACTCTCCCCCACTAAAGAGTTTTCGTCCTCGAAAACATACCTCAAGCAAATAGTTCCGGATAGGAATCTTTCATCTGGCTTTCTAACTCCCAGGTGACGTTTCCATCAGCTGGTCCTCCCCAAGCTACTCTGACTAAAGCTATTTCCTTGCCCCGCAATTGCTTCAGTCTTCTATCTTCAATCCTCACAGGTAACGTTTCAACCGTTAAGTTGTCTTTAACCTGCACATCATCCACTTGGATCACGTGGGACGGATCCGAAATGTATTTCCTCAATTGAGACACATGAAATACATCATGCAAGTTGGCAAGCATTGGCGGTAACGCAATACGATATGCCACTTCTCCCACTCTTTCCGAAATTTGGAATGGTCCAATAAAACGCGGAGTCAACTTCTTTGACTTCAAAGCTCGACCAATACCCGTCATAGGAGTAACCTTCATAAACACATGATCTCCCTCTTGAAACTCAAGTGTCTTCCTCATTTTATCATAATAGCTCTTTTGACGACTCTGAGAAGCTTTCATCTTCTCTTGAATCATCTTAATCTTCTCCGTAGTCTGTTGTACAATTTCTGGTCCAATCACAGCACTCTCACCAGCTTCGTACCAACACAATGGAGTTCTACATCTCCTACCATACAATGCCTCAAACGGAGCCATACCTATACTCGAATGAAAATTGTTGTTGTAGGTAAATTCTATCAAAGGCAGATAACTATCCCAAGCACCTCCTTTTTCTAACACACAAGCACGTAACAAGTCTTCTAACGACTGAATTGTCCTCTCAGTCTGTCCATCCGTCTGCGGATGATAAGCAGAACTTAGTCTCAGCTTAGTACCCAAAGCCTTCTGCAAACCCTCCCAGAACTTCGACGTAAATCTTGGATCTCTGTCTGACACGATACTCGAAGGAATACCATGTAGACTAACTATCTTCTCAATATACAATTGAGACAACTTTTCCATCGGATAATCCATTCTTATTGGTATAAAATGTGCAGACTTCGTCAATCTGGCTACCACGACCCAGATAGCTTCACAATTCTTAACAGTTCTCGGCAAACTCGAAAAAAAATCCATTGATATGCTATCCCATTTCCACTCAGGAATAAACATCGGTTGCATAAATCCAGATGGCTTCTGATGTTCAACCTTTGACTTCTGACAAGTCAAACAAGAATACACAAACTCGGCAATTTCTTTCTTCATTCCAGGCCACCAAAACAGCTTTTTCAAGTCATGATACATCTTGGTAGCACCAGGATGAATACTTAATCCACTACGGTGTCCTTCTTCGAGAATACTCTTCCTCACTTCGGAAACATTAGGAACACAAACACGATTACCAAACCTTATAATACCATTCTCGTCGATTCTGAATTCACCTCCCTTGCCTTGGTTAATCAGAGTCAACTTGTCCACCAATTCTACATCAGCTTTCTGACCTTCTCGAATTTCTTCCAGAATACCACTAGTCAGCTTCAGCATTCCCAACTTAACACTGACAGGAGTGTCTTCGCATACTAAACTCAAATCTTTGAATTGTTCAATTAAATCCAATTCTCTTACCATCAGCATAGACATATGCAAGGACTTCCTACTCAAAGCATCGGCAACCACGTTTGCTTTACCCGGATGGTAATTCAGCCCAAAATCATAATCCTTAAGGAACTCTAACCACCTCCTTTGCCTCATATTCAGCTCTTTTTGATCAAAGAGATACTTCAGACTCTTGTGATCACTAAACACTTCAAACCTCGAACCATACAGATAATGTCTCCACAACTTCAACACAAATACCACTGCTGCCAATTCTAAGTCATGAGTCGGATAGTTTCTCTCATGCACTTTGAGTTGTCTCGACACATAAGCGACTACCTGTTGATTCTACATTAGTACACCTCCTAATCCCAACAACGAAGCATCACAATATACCACAAAAGATTCCGCCGGATTCGGCAAAATCAAGATCGGCGGTGTCGCACGCTCGCGAAAAATGAACAGAGTCGCCACCAATATATTTATCCCATAAGGGAAAGGAATATCAGAAAACCTAACAAAGGAAGGAACAGGGTCTTGCGACCAGAGAATCAAGGTACGGGAGTCGGTTACGCGAGGGGAAGGTGTTAGCACCCCTCGCGCCCATCGTACTCGATGGTATCCACCTATGTTTGTTTCTATCTAAAGGGTGTATAACTATGTCTATGTCTAAATGCGAATGCATGCAAAATGTAGGGAAAATAAAGAATTGTACTCGCACGGGCCCTACCCCGCTGCCTACGTATCCTTTTCAGGAATCAGAGAAACCGTAGCTCGGCTAAAGATTTTCTGTTTGTTTTTGTGTTTTTTAATTGGGCGGCGTTAACGCTCGCGCTCTTGCATAAGGGATCGACCTAGGATGCGTACAAGCGGAAATGACATTGCCCTTAGGTGCCAACGAGGCAAAAGAAAAAGAAATGATTGGTTGGTGCCTTTTAGGGTAGATGAGTGGTGAACAGTTCCCAATACCGGGCCACTCACCACTTTCTCTACTTTGCTTTAGTCTGAACCATTGTTATGTTTTAAAGTGTTTTTGGTTGTGTATTTTTTAAGGGAATTATACTTTTGCGATCCGAATCACATACAATGTATAATGATCGAGAAGCAGATTAGGGAATGAATCCCACTCACTTCTATCCCATTATGTAATGTTTGAGAAACAAATTAGAGAATGAATCTCACTCATTTCTCTCCCATTAATTAATGTTTGAGAAACAGATTAGGGGATGAATCCCACTCGTTTCTCTCCCATTAAGTAGCGACCGAGAAACAGATTAGGGAATGAATCCCACTCGTTTCTATGCCACTAAGTGATTGAGAAATAGATTAGGGAATGAATCCCACTCATTTCTCTATCACTTTCTTAATGTGATTCGCATCTTCCTTTTATTAAGTATTTTAAAGGTTGAAGAAGAAAAAGAATGCAATAGGGAACTAGATCTAACATTCTAACCTATGTTATTCTAATCTACAAATGGCCCTAAGGTCGAGGATAACTATCCTATCTCAATTCCTCTTAACAAAAAAGGAAGAGTCTAAGGGAACATGGCAAGCAATAGTAAGGAGTAAGCAACATCAAAGCAAGAAATGAGAGGCTAAGCATGGAAACAAGAGAGAGAAGCCCCAAGTCAGTAGCAAAACAAGGGATTGAGTGTCCCAAATCAAATACAAAAGCATCACGGTGTCATACAAAAATATCCACAAGAAGTTACCAAAGTATCGCATGAATCGTTACTTAACAATTAGCGGACAAACATCAATTAATCAAAACAAAGACAAGTGAACACATGAACTAGGCTTGAAGTCAGTAGCAAACTCATCCATTTAGTTCCAATATCCTATGTTAATCTATATTAGTCAATTAGCATGAAGCAATACAAAATCCTAACCAAAACTAGACAACACTAGGTTAATACTAGCTAAACGGTTTCAAATTGTGAATGAAGTTAGAAACATGCAATCAAATGGTACAAGTCAGTAGCAAATAGCCTATACTAGATTCCTAAACAACCACAAAGTCATGCCAAGAAGTTCCACACAAAATTACGGGTCATTTGTACAAGTTACGGTGCAACCGTCAACCAAAAACAAGTTATTTACATGTGAGAAAGAAAAATCGAGTAAAATGGGAAAACATGATTTAAAATTTTCAATTCCAGGTTTTAGGACTTCTAGACATTCCTAATTATATGTACAAAAAGGAACCAACATTATTGCATGAATGCATTTCAATTTGAGAGCGCAAACGTCACAATTGTCTATTAGAAACGCATGTTAATCGAGTCAAACAACACTAACCAAATACCAATCAAAACAAAGAATTAGGAGTTCATCTTTTATGCACAACATCATGGGTTAGTCTACAGCAATCATACAAAAATTGGCAATTAGATTCTGATCCTAAAGTATTAAACGAAATCACTTTGCGAAATCTATCAAAACCGAAAGAAACATGAACATACCAAAGTAAATGATTTACTAAAAATAACAAACTAATTTCTAAAAATCTACAAAAAATACCACAATTATTTACACACATAGAAGTATCTAAAACATATTTTTTCATTTTTTATTTCAACTAAAAGTGAACTACAAGTCGAAAATTGAGGAAGAACAAAAATTGTAAAGAGGGAAATATACCAGACAGGGGGTGCAGGCAAGAGGAGGGCGCACACCCATTCAGATTTGGCCCAAAGGGTGTTTTTTTTGTATGATTTTACTGCCAAAAAAGGCATGGGCCCGAGGGGGGTGTCAACAGTGAACCGGTGTAACTCGGTGAACTGACTTTTTATCGATCGGAATGTCGCGGTAAGCAAGAGTCGCCACCGACTTTTATTTTATCCAAACTAAATCAGAAAGGCAAAAAGAAATAGAAAAAAACCTTTTTAAAGAAATCTAAGTTCGGGGGGTAATTTATGCAAAGGGAAGGTGTAAGGCACCCTTTGCATCCATGGTTTTCCATGGGCTCTTAATTGCTTTGCTTGCTCGTTTGTTTAGAAAATGTAGATGAAAGAGATAGGGACTTTAGCTTGTGAATAAGCGTTGCCCTTTTGAAAAATTACGAGAAAGAATATAATAAAAAGGTTTGAGCATTGCAAGGCAATTAGGAGCAATTACCTTAAACTCAGATGATAGGTCTCTTTTTGCCTTTCAGAATGAAAGGGTCTATCCTTGCCATAAGAGGGCAGGAAGCCTTTCGTTTGGAGGTTGAAGGGTCATCGAAGCATCCTTTGCCATAAGACTGTCCCATGCCATAGAAGGGCAGGTAGTCTGAGGCAAGGATCAGAATAAGCCATTTTCGTAGGCAGCCAGAAGATACCTCAGCCTTTTTCCGTAGGCAACTTCCGAGGGTCAAGGTCATATTTGTGTACCGAAGGCAGCATCATTAGGGTCGTGACCTTTTTATCGAGGCAACATGGCTGAGGTATCCTCGAATTCGAGGGACGTGGCTTATTCTGCAAAACACAAAGGCAACAGGCAACAAGGCAACAGGCAACAGAGAGGGTTACCCAAAAGCGTGCGTGTGTGCACCAATCACGTGATTATGTTCAGTTATGTTATCTTATAAAATTACGTGATGCTAATTCAATCAATAAGTTGCACTCCCTATAATTACTAACCACACAATAATATAACAATAATAATGGGGAAGGGAAATTGTAACCAGCGGAGGAGAGGGGAATTGTAACCAGCGGATCCCTCAATAGGGTTTGGCATAAGTAATAATAAAAGACAGAAAAGATTTAGGGTTACCAATGACGTAGCTTTGGCACTCGACAAACCCTGAAAAAGTGGGAAAAATGGCAAACAAAAATAGGGGGAGTGCATTATCAAGTTCGAGGGCAAACTTCATTAACCACAAAAGAAAATAGAATAATAAATTAAAAATAGAATAGAGAGAAAGTACTTAGCTTCGAGTCTTGATCGGGCGCGTTGTCGGAGTGAACCATGTTGGTAACCCTGAAAAGACATAGAAAACAGAAGTATCTAATGTATGGCATGATCTTCGTAAACCCTAATTAGGGTACGAAAAATGAGAAAATAATTTAATTAATTATTGGTCTGACGACCTAATTAATTAAATCGAGTTGAAAAAAAGAATAAAATTGAATGTGAAATATATTTTTTAGGAATTTTGTGGAGCTTAAATAAAATAAATATGAATTTAAAAAGTATTTTAATAATTAAATTAAATTAAATAACTATTATTATAAATAATATATATAAATATCTATTAAATGTTATCAAATATAAATATACTTATAAATTTTTTATATAATTTACATATATGTATGTATAGAATAAAACAAATTATTTATATATATTAAAAAGAAAATAAGAAAAGGGGCTATATAATTAAAAGTAAAAAAAATTATGAAAATCTTAACTTTTGATTCGGTGCTGCTCATCCATGATGGTTCATGATGCACCCTCGTTTTAGTACGCGTTGGATTGGAAAGGAGGACGATCGGACGGCTGCGATGATGAGGGCATACGACAATACGTGGATAGAGGCGCATAGGATTCATCATCTCCACTTACACGCGCGCGCGCCAAAACCTGTTTGAAACCGGCCAATGGAGTGCTGCCACGGTATCATCTTCTTCGCTGAAAAATCTGAAACACGTAGCTACGAATTTGCTACGACTCGGTCTCGTAGCGAATCAAATCTGCAAAACGAAAATCTTGTACACACAATATAAACTTGGCGCGACCTCATGGGCGTGATCGTCCAGGTCTCAGGAGTTCAGTAGTGCTAATTATTAGCCCTAATTTTACCTAATATGGGAAACCCCAATTTCGAGCTTGAAGAACCCTACAATGGCGTTAGACTCAGATCGACACATAAACACAATTCAGTTTCCAGAATCCATCAGAACATCATTCTAAACACAGATATGCAATTAAAAACTATGAATGATGCATATATTTGGTGAATCGAGTTAAAAGAAAACTGAACAAACCGAGGGCCTTGGGGGTTGATTCTGGAGGTGTTTCTTGCGTGCACCTTTTGGAAAAGCTTCAGTGAGCTTCAAGGAATGTATTGAGGACAATAGAAAACCTTGAATCGGCCTCCAACCCCGAATTGGTATTTGAAACTTTCTTGAGTTTTTGTGCTCGGATTTTGTTCTCTTAAGGCTGCAAAACGTGAACCCTTGTGCTATGGCCTTGTTCAGAATATATAGAGGAGGATTAGGTTAACAAAATATGATCAAATCCTTATTGAATCTTTGATTGAATGTGGAGAAAATTGGATTGGAAATATGCCATGAAATCTTTCTAATTTTGCCTTAATTGAATCAATCTCTTCCCAATTTTAATATGCACGAAATTATGTTGGTTTTGGGATATTATTGACAATTGAATTGACCCAAATTGATTCTATAAACCAAATCTTTGATTTTCTATTGAATTACTTAATTTTAATCATTTTTTAAATGAATAAAAATTAATAATAAATCAAATAGATCACACAATTTCGTGGCCATAGGTTTATGGACTCTCAATGTCATGAGGAACAAGTTTGGATCTTAACAATATAGGCCCATTAGCAAGAAATTCAAAATTCCTCCACACTTTTCCCTCCAAAATAGTCCAACTTTGACAAGATGTATCTCCCTCAATTTTTGAGGTATGGAGGTGTTCTAGGACTTTTTAGAAACCTCAGAGAGTCCTCTAACCAGTGTCTTTGGTCTCATATCAAAATCATTTTCCATGTTCATTTTATGTTCTTTTGAAAAACATGTCTTTTTGTTGACTTTTGAAAAGGACCTGTAATGTATGAAGCCATATCTCTTAGATTATTGACCTATGAGCTTTGATTCTTGGACCATTGGATAGAGGAATGAATTCCCTTCACAATGAGCTTTGGTGGGAATTTTTCTGATGAAGTATGAATATTTGGTGAATTTTCAAAGTTTGGTTGACTTTTTCAGTTCATGCCCAAAATAGTAACTCTTGACTTTTGACTTCTCTGATCTTTCCTTGCCCCATTATGATCAACCCTTGATCAAATGATGATTTTAGGGTTATGAGAATGTTGTTGACCAAATATCTTGAGTTTTGACTGTATAATGACTGTTTTGCCCTTGGGAGTCGACTGTTGACCTAATCAGGATTTGAGGGACTAAATTTGCTCTATTTGACTTGAAATTTTATATGGAGATACTTTGGGACGTTAGAGACCCTATGGAACCACCTTGAGCCATTGATTCAATGATTTTCCTCTGAATTATTCAAACCCTAGTTTAGAACTTCTGTGTGGGAGACTGTGTTTTGGAGCTTTGTCTTTTGATTTGGTTTTGTGTATGAAAAATAGCATGGGCAAATTTTGGGGTATGACAGCTGCCCCTGTTCAATTATCTTAAACCTGAAGATGTAGAGTGGTCTGCGCGCCAGTCGGTATCTGAAGGTGGAAGATGATTGAACATAAGAATACCAAGAAATTTGCCCTATTTGAAGTAGGGACTTTTGTCGGAGATAGGCTTGTGGATGCCATCTGGCTGTCGGGACTGAAGTGTTTGAGAAGTAGTTGTTTGAATGTTGATCGTATAGTAGATGAATTAGATTTTTGGAGAGTTGGTCGTGTCTACACCGTTCGTAGTAACTGAATTAGAATTTGGAAGATGATCGTGTCTACACCGTTTGTGATGATAGAATTAGATTCTTTAAAGGTCGATCGTGTCAGCACCGTTCGTAGTAACTGAATTAGATCTTGGAGAGATAATCGTGTCTACATCGTTCGTGATGATAGAATTAGATTCTCTTGTCGTGTCAGCACTGTTCGTAGTAACTGAATTAGACTGGGAAGGTCAGTGACCGTGTCTACACCGTTTGTGATGATAGAATTAGACCACTGAGAGTTGACCGTGTCAGTACCGTTCGTAGTATCTGAATTAGATCTTCTGTCGTGTCAGTACCGTTCGTAGTAGCTGAATTAGACTGAGAAGGTCAGTGATCGTGTCTACACCGTTCGTTATGATAGAATTAGATCTCTGAGAGTTGACCGTGTCAGTACCGTTCGTAGTAACCGAATTAGATCTTCTGTCGTGTCAGTACCGTTCGTAGTAGCTGAATTAGACTGAGAAGGTCAGTGATCGTGTCTACACCGTTCGTGATGATAGAATTAGATCTCTGAGAGTTGACCGTGTCAGTACCGTTCGTAGTAACCGAATTAGATCTTTTGTCGTGTCAGTACTGTTCGTAGTAGCTGAATTAGACTTTGAAAGTGATCGTGTCATTACCGTTCGTGGTAAATGAATTAGATCTTCGAGCGTTGATCGTGTCAGTACCATTCGTAGTAGCTGAATTAGATCTTGGAAAGTTGGAGATTTCGTTCATTTGTCGGTACCTGTATTCTGAAAAAGGTAAGGTTAATCTTTATGCAATGTCATGATGCATGTAATGCGTTTATGTGACGGGATTCTCAAAATAAATGAGAAACTTTGTATGTTTATGGATGAATTTATTGCGAGGTAATGTAATGTATGAATGTGTTTATGTCATATGATATGTGAGTATGATTCATGTTGTCTTGATTGAGAAAATAAATCTCTGTGTCCTTGTGATTTTGATGTCTGATCTTGTTTTGAAGATGCTCAGCTGGGGGTTTATGATTTCTGCTTGGGGATGATCAGTAACTTGATATACCCTGACTGGGGAGAAAGATATTACTAAGCCATGTTGGAAAAGAACCAAGTGTCGGAGAACATGCAGCGTTGAAGGTGTAAACTCTGTTGGGGAGCCATGTCTCTGTAGGGACCGGAGTATTTGAAGATATCTTCTTGGTGATTACTCTGTGGGGATATGATCTTGCACAATCAGCTTTGTAGGGAGACATGGGTGTCTTGGATATTGCCCCCAGTATTATAGCAATTACCATTCCTGGATTTGTATTGATCAGGACACCCCCAATAAATACTGATCGAAGTGTCAAACTGGACTTGCATAGGTTTGCCCCTGCTAGTAGGAGCTTGGAAAGATTCGCCTCGCGAGGACTTTATGAGATATGCACTCTGGGCGTCATGCCCCTCGTAATCATAGGCCCATGACAATGCCCCATGTTGATTGGAAATAGATTCAGATTTACTTGGATGCATGCCCCTGACTGTTTGGACAAATAGTTTGAAACCCACTTGAGGTGTATGCCTTTGACTGTTTGGCTTTTGAGAGATTCTTATAATCTTGACTAGATTGCCCCAGATTGACTGGGCAAAGCATGCCATGCCCCTTGTATACGTACGAGACATTGCTTCTCGGAGTAATCTTGTCTGTTGGGATAACTTTTAGTCGTTAGTTGTACCATGTGCAAGTTCTTTCTGATGCTAGCATTTGAAATTATGTAGCAGAATATGTTTAATAATGAATTCATGAGATGTAATGCATACATTTGTCTTGATTTTTTAAAAAACATTAAAACAAGAGATGTAAAAGCGTGATATTCGTAAAAACATGATATTTGTAACAATGTGATGTTTGTAAAAACGTGATATCAACTCGGCATTTGTGGTAAACCTTAAGGAGTCAGGATACCCTTTTGGTAACAGTATGCTTTTGAACTAACCATGCTTCAGTTAGGACTTTCAAGGGTTGTAATGTGGCTTGGTTCACGGTTTAAGAAACAAAAGATAAAGGCTCAAGATTTGATTGTACCCACCCCCTCTTCGTGATGATCTTCAATCCTAAGCTCAGTTAATTCAACTTATGCATTCAGGTTCCAAGAGACTTTTAGATTTGTACCTTTGATAATGTTGATGGTTCGCAAACAAAGAGAACTTTTGAGATGGCAGTCACTTCTTTCGGTAGTCACAACATTGTGTTGTTAAGGAATTTGTTCACTTCTTCTTTTTTTCATTTTTTTATATCCCTAACTTTTGCCTGAACTGTTTATTTCTGAGATTACAGTCGGTTGGGATGCCCTGATTTTTTGCCTAAGTCTTCTTTTTGACTTAGCGGGCTTTTCATTGTATATATGTTTTTTCATTTTTTTCTTTTTGAAAGCTATTGACTGCCTTGTTTGATGATTGATGAACCGTCATTGTCTTTTGATTGGTGTCTCCAACACTTCTTTGATGTGTGTGGTTGAACGTTTATGATTGAAACCTTTGTTGAAAGGTGTACTGAATGATTCTCTTAAAATAGAATGCACAGCCAAATTAACTGAGAACTACCCTGCCCCAGGTTATGATAAAGGGTTTTAGTTCAAAAAAGAAACTTCTACTTCTTAGGCTCAAGGGGGTTGACGAGGGATTAACATCCTTATTTCTCCACTGTTTAGGAATTGAAATAATGCCTGTACATCGTCAACATGGTCCATTCAAAAGCATACTGTATGAGGTTGCGGTATCGTTTTCGTCATCCTCCCTCAAAAGGCTTACGGTTTAGCAAGAGTTGAATAAACATAAAACACATGCAAAGTAAATACGCGATTTAAAATGAGTGATAGCGAAATAATTTATTCAAGACAAACATATGCAATGCACTGATGATGATTATTAAAACAGATAATGTCTATCATAATTCGAATGTTTAAATAAACAGAATAGAAATTGCAAATGAAAGTAAATCTAATGATCTAAAAGGTTCATCCTTCTAGACATTAATCAGTCTTGTCGTGATTAGGCATAGGAGCGGTGATCACCACAGGAGTCTTGGGATGATAGAATTCAATTTCACCAGCATCAATCATGTCTTGAATCTTGTTCTTCAATGGCCAACAATCATTCGTATCATGCCCAGGGCTATTGGAGTGATATGCGCACCTCGCATTGGGCTTGTAGCTAGGGGAGGAAGTGTTGGGCTTTACAGGAGGACCCCTCACAGTGATCAAGTTTGCTTTCAACAAATGTTGTAATGCCTGAGCCAGTGACATGTTGATCTTCGTGAACTGACGCCTAGGTGCTCCTGACTTGCATCTTTGTTGTGGAACTGGTGTAGAGATCAGAATTGTCCCTACAGATTGGTTGGGTTGATTGTGACCTTTCTGATTGTTCCCAGCATTAGCCACATGAGATTCCTCGGGTGAATTGAAATCAATCATCTTATCATCAATGAGGTCTTGGATTTTATTCTTCAGTAGCCAACAATCGTTAGTGTCATGTCCGATGCTGTCGGAGTGGTAAGCACATCTTGCATTAGGATTGTACTGATGAGACGAAATGTTAGGATTCCGAGGAGGATCCCTCAAAGTCATTAGCCCTTTCCTCAGCATCTGTTGCAACGCTTCAGCCAAAGTCATGTTGATCTTTGTGAATTGTCTTTTAGGCGCGTTATGCTTATGTTGTGGTTGTGATGCTGATGTGGAGATTAGAGCTTCCCCAACTTGTTGTTTACACAGGGTATTAGCCATGTAAGGCCCCCCAGTTGAATTGAAGTCAATGATCTTGTTGTCAATTAAGTCTTGGATCTTATGCTTCAATGGTCCACAATCCTCTGTGTCATGGCCAGGGCTATTCGAATGATAAGCACATCTCGCATGGTACTTATACCCAGGAGCGGGATTAGCAGGAAGTGAATATGGAGGCAATAGAGTTATCAAGTTCTGACTGAGCAGTTGTTGCAGAGCTTGAGACAGCGGCATATGTAATGGAGTAAATGACCGCTTAGGCTTGGATCTCTGATTATCTTGACCACCTTGATACTTATATTGATTCTTCTCCTTCTCGATCAGAAGTGCCTTCAATTCTTCTTGCCCCTTGGCCAAGTGAAAGATTACTTTTTGGAATTGGTTATTCTGAGCCTGAAGATTTTTGACAGATTGTTCGAGATCCATCTTTCTTACTGAAATAAACAGCGGAAAGATGAGGCATTTGTTTTTATGAAACCTGTGATGCGATGTTTTATGAATGATATGATTATGCATATGCAATGTTTTCAAGGACTTTAAAATTTAAATTTACTTTAAACAAGAAAGAAAGAACAAGCTTTCTTAATAATAATAATAATAATTAAATTGTACTTTAGTTTATGGTTCTTTGCCATTTTGGCATACAAAAATAAATATGTAAACAACCAGGAATAATAATAACAATAAACTAGAATTTCTTCAAGCTTCCCATGGACGCTTCCTCTTTGATCTGATGAAGTTGTTGACGTTCTGTTCTGCTTGAAGTAGCCTTGTGAGTTCTAACACTTGTTTCTCTTTGGCGCGGAATTGAGCCTCAAAAGTATCCCTTTCTTCTTTCAATTGGACCCATGACTTTTGTAGTTCTTCTAGATCAGTGGGCATGTCTGGATGGAGAACAACTAAAGGAACCTTTTCTTCACATTCAGGTTCAACAATCACAGGTCTAACATAAGGATATGGCATGACAAAGCGTTGAGCGCGAGTGCGTACCCATCTAAGATAAGGTTCCGAGGGAAGGGAGTTCTTTTGCCCCCAACTTTTGCTATCCACCCTGTACACCTTGCTCCAAGCGCGTATGAACTCTTGGCGTTGATTACGAACATCTTCTTCATAATTGAAAACAACCCCTTCAATGAGCAAGTGATGAGGACCATCCCTTCGAGCATAACCAAATTGTCGTAAAGCTAATGAAGGATTGTAGGTGATTCCTCCTCTAATGCCAAGGAGAGGCACATTAGGGAATTTCCCACAATGATCGATGATAGTGACGTACTCTTGAGACATAACATGCCAACGAATATCTGAGTGAGAAAGCGACATGATTCTTCGAGACCATTGCATCTTTTGATCGTTTCTGACTACTGAGCGTGGAAGGTGCGAAATAAACCACCTAGCCAGCAAGGGTGTGCAACACATAAGAGTCCCTCGCTTCTTCATGACACGAGAGTGAAGGGAATGTAGAATATCTCCAAGTAGCGTAGGCACGGGGTTGTGAGTCAGAAAAATCTTGATTGCGTGCACATCAATGAATTGATCAGGATTAGGAAACAAAACCAAACTATATATTAATAAAGCCAAAACATCTTCAAAAGCATGGTAGCTCATGGCCTTCAGAAATTGTCGAGCTTTTCCAAATAAGAATTTGGCTGAGAGACCTTCTACTCCATTCTTGGTGTCCCAGTTGGAGGCGATGTCTGATCTCTTTAGGTGAAGTGCAGCAGCAATAGTCTCGAGTTTCGGAGTGCTTTCCAATCCAGTAAAGGGCAGATGCTTAGATATAGGTACACCAAGTAAGTTTGAGAACTCCTCCAAAGTAGGTACCAACTGATAATCCGGAAAAGTGAAGCAATGATGTTCGGGATCAAAGAATTGGCATAAGACTCTCATCATATCTTCTTCAAATTGAGAAGTGACCAGTCGAAGAAGATAACCATGTCTTTCAGCAAACTTAGAGTCTCCAGGGACTTCCAAGGCGAGCTCCTTAAGCTCAGAAGGTATCCCTACAAAGTTGAGTCGTACGTAATCTCTGGTAGAAAAAGCCATGTCCTACAAAACAGTGTAAATATAAATTTCTTGGTCCTTGAAATTTGTTAGTTGTTATGATATGTCATGGTGTTATGATGTTATGATGTTATGATGCCAAGTAGATAACAAACACAAACAAGTCACACAATTGCCTTAAGGGTAGGCTTGCATGAAGTTCATAGGTATATACCCTTCTTCCTTTCGTTTAGTTGGTTCAACCTGTCCTAAAAAGTAACCAGGTTCTATGGTGCTCATATCCCTGATCTTTCTCGTGGGCATTGTCTCAACATAGCACTCAATCGGCCAGCCAAAAGCATCCCTTGAGTCCAATCTCAATGAGTGTAGCATCGAGTATCAACCGGCTTCAGTCAGGAATCCGAAGCCAGCCATCTCGCTACTTCTTATAAGCCAAAGTCAAGTTCGACTAAGGTTCTAAGGGCGAATTAGTGCTCATGACACCACGCGGTAGCCAAATGTCTCCTCGATCAGATTCAAGGGCCATCAGGACAAACCAAAGTGTCACACTAACGGTGGCCACCAGTTCAACCATAACGATACATGTCGTACAGTCTCCCTGATCTCATGCCACATACCTAAGGTACTCAGATCCGGGTTAGGATCTTTCACACAACAGAATACCCAAAACAGCCCTGCAAAAATAAAGCAAGCAAAACAAACAATAGAAAACATTTAAGTGAATCCTAAACTTTTAAGGTAACCCCTCTTTTATCGAAATATGTCCCCAGCAGAGTCGCCAGTTCTGTAACTCGGTGAACTGACTTTTTATCGATCGGAATGTCGCGGTAAGCAAGAGTCGCCACCGACTTTTATTTTATCCAAACTAAATCAGAAAGGCAAAAAGAAACAGAAAAAAACCTTTTTAAAGAAATCTAAGTTCGGGGGGTAATTTATGCAAAGGGAAGGTGTAAGGCACCCTTTGCATCCATGGTTTTCCATGGGCTCTTAATTGCTTTGCTTGCTCGTTTGTTTAGAAAATGTAGATGAAAGAGATAGGGACTTTAGCTTGTGAATAAGCGTTGCCCTTTTGAAAAATTACGAGAAAGAATATAATAAAAAGGTTTGAGCATTGCAAGGCAATTAGGAGCAATTACCTTAAACTCAGATGATAGGTCTCTTTTTGCCTTTCAGAATGAAAGGGTCTATCCTTGCCATAAGAGGGCAGGAAGCCTTTCGTTTGGAGGTTGAAGGGTCATCGAAGCATCCTTTGCCATAAGACTGTCCCATGCCATAGAAGGGCAGGTAGTCTGAGGCAAGGATCAGAATAAGCCATTTTCGTAGGCAGCCAGAAGATACCTCAGCCTTTTTCCGTAGGCAACTTCCGAGGGTCAAGGTCATATTTGTGTACCGAAGGCAGCATCATTAGGGTCGTGACCTTTTTATCGAGGCAACATGGCTGAGGTATCCTCGAATTCGAGGGACGTGGCTTATTCTGCAAAACACAAAGGCAACAGGCAACAAGGCAACAGGCAACAAGGCAACAGAGAGGGTTACCCAAAAGCGTGCGTGTGTGCACCAATCACGTGATTATGTTCAGTTATGTTATCTTATAAAATTACGTGATGCTAATTCAATCAATAAGTTGCACTCCCTATAATTACTAACCACACAATAATATAACAATAATAATGGGGAAGGGAAATTGTAACCAGCGGAGGAGAGGGGAATTGTAACCAGCGGATCCCTCAATAGGGTTTGGCATAAGTAATAATAAAAGACAGAAAAGATTTAGGGTTACCAATGACGTAGCTTTGGCACTCGACAAACCCTGAAAAAGTGGGAAAAATGGCAAACAAAAATAGGGGGAGTGCATTATCAAGTTCGAGGGCAAACTTCATTAACCACAAAAGAAAATAGAATAATAAATTAAAAATAGAATAGAGAGAAAGTACTTAGCTTCGAGTCTTGATCGGGCGCGTTGTCGGAGTGAACCATGTTGGTAACCCTGAAAAGACATAGAAAACAGAAGTATCTAATGTATGGCATGATCTTCGTAAACCCTAATTAGGGTACGAAAAATGAGAAAATAATTTAATTAATTATTGGTCTGACGACCTAATTAATTAAATCGAGTTGAAAAAAAGAATAAAATTGAATGTGAAATATATTTCTTAGGAATTTTGTGGAGCTTAAATAAAATAAATATGAATTTAAAAAGTATTTTAATAATTAAATTAAATTAAATATCTATTATTATATATAATATATATAAATATCTATTAAATGTTATCAAGTATAAATATACTTATAAATTTTTTATATAATTTACATATATGTATGTATAGAATAAAACAAATTATTTATATATATTAAAAAGAAAATAAGAAAAGGGGCTATATAATTAAAAGTAAAAAAAATTATGAAAATCTTAACTTTTGATTCGGTGCTGCTCATCCATGATGGTTCATGATGCACCCTCGTTTTAGTACGCGTTGGATTGGAAAGGAGGACGATCGGACGGCTGCGATGATGAGGGCATACGACAATACGTGGATAGAGGCGCATAGGATTCATCATCTCCACTTACACGCGCGCGCGCCAAAACCTGTTTGAAACTGGCCAATGGAGTGCTGCCACGGTATCATCTTCTTCGCTGAAAAATCTGAAACACGTAGCTACGAATTTGCTACGACTCGGTCTCGTAGCGAATCAAATCTGCAAAACGAAAATCTTGTACACACAATATAAACTTGGCGCGACCTCATGGGCGTGATCGTCCAGGTCTCAGGAGTTCAGTAGTGCTAATTATTAGCCCTAATTTTACCTAATATGGGAAACCCCAATTTCGAGCTTGAAGAACCCTACAATGGCGTTAGACTCAGATCGACACATAAACACAATTCAGTTTCCAGAATCCATCAGAACATCATTCTAAACACAGATATGCAATTAAAAACTATGAATGATGCATATATTTGGTGAATCGAGTTAAAAGAAAACTGAACAAACCGAGGGCCTTGGGGGTTGATTCTGGAGGTGTTTCTTGCGTGCACCTTTTGGAAAAGCTTCAGTGAGCTTCAAGGAATGTATTGAGGACAATAGAAAACCTTGAATCGGCCTCCAACCCCGAATTGGTATTTGAAACTTTCTTGAGTTTTTGTGCTCGGATTTTGTTCTCTTGAGGCTGCAAAACGTGAACCCTTGTGCTATGGCCTTGTTCAGAATATATAGAGGAGGATTAGGTTAACAAAATATGATCAAATCCTTATTGAATCTTTGATTGAATGTGGAGAAAATTGGATTGGAAATATGCCATGAAATCTTTCTAATTTTGCCTTAATTGAATCAATCTCTTCCCAATTTTAATATGCACGAAATTATGTTGGTTTTGGGATATTATTGACAATTGAATTGACCCAAATTGATTCTATAAACCAAATCTTTGATTTTCTATTGAATTACTTAATTTTAATCATTTTTTAAATGAATAAAAATTAATAATAAATCAAATAGATCACACAATTTCGTGGCCATAGGTTTATGGACTCTCAATGTCATGAGGAACAAGTTTGGATCTTAACAATATAGGCCCATTAGCAAGAAATTCAAAATTCCTCCACACTTTTCCCTCCAAAATAGTCCAACTTTGACAAGATGTATCTCCCTCAATTTTTGAGGTATGGAGGTGTTCTAGGACTTTTTAGAAACCTCAGAGAGTCCTCTAACCAGTGTCTTTGGTCTCATATCAAAATCATTTTCCATGTTCATTTTATGTTCTTTTGAAAAACATGTCTTTTTGTTGACTTTTGAAAAGGACCTGTAATGTATGAAGCCATATCTCTTAGATTATTGACCTATGAGCTTTGATTCTTGGACCATTGGATAGAGGAATGAATTCCCTTCACAATGAGCTTTGGTGGGAATTTTTCTGATGAAGTATGAATATTTGGTGAATTTTCAAAGTTTGGTTGACTTTTTCAGTTCATGCCCAAAATAGTAACTCTTGACTTTTGACTTCTCTGATCTTTCCTTGCCCCATTATGATCAACCCTTGATCAAATGATGATTTTAGGGTTATGAGAATGTTGTTGACCAAATATCTTGAGTTTTGACTGTATAATGACTGTTTTGCCCTTGGGAGTCGACTGTTGACCTAATCAGGATTTGAGGGACTAAATTTGCTCTATTTGACTTGAAATTTTATATGGAGATACTTTGGGACGTTAGAGACCCTATGGAACCACCTTGAGCCATTGATTCAATGATTTTCCTCTGAATTATTCAAACCCTAGTTTAGAACTTCTGTGTGGGAGACTGTGTTTTGGAGCTTTGTCTTTTGATTTGGTTTTGTGTATGAAAAATAGCATGGGCAAATTTTGGGGTATGACAACCGGCCCAGAAGTTTGTTTTCTTGTATTGATCCAATTACCATTTTTATCAGATTTGTCACCAGATTATCGACTTAATATATCATCTTAATGCCCTATTAAACTTAAGCATCCCACTAATCATGATTTAACTCATCTAATTCTAATTAATCGTCAATTAAAGTATTAATCCTAGTGTTAACTAAAAGAGCAAAATAAGTGAAAGAATTGGGATTAGGGTTTTGTTACTTGTGACGCCTCAGCTTCTTTGAGAAGCTTCCTCCCCTTCGCAAAACGCAACGGCGGCCGAAGGCAGACTCTCCGATTCACCTCTCCCTTATCCACCATGAACGACCGGACACGCCATCAGCTCATCCCTCACGCCACTCGTCTCTCCGTGATATGCGAAGATTGAAGTTGAAGCCTCTGGAGATTTTCTGATATCGAAGATTGAGAGGAATTTCTCGAGTGGAGATTCACGGATTGGAGGTTGTGAAGAATTTTCTGTTGAAGCCTGTTCTTGATGAATGAATATTGTTCAAGAGTGAATGATTGATGAACATGGTAGATTTGCGATAGGAAGATGATACCGTTGCGTATCGCAGATGGAGATTCAGAAGTTGATTGAAGATGTTTTGCGATGATGAATTGAAGAAGACCGATGGTTGAAGAATGTGTGAATTCAGAGAGGAAGCTCGAAGAGAGGTTTGTTACGTTTTTCAGTTCGAGGTTCTTTCCAATTCTTGTTACGTTCTGAATCTGTTATTTTGCTGATGAAGAAGATTGGTTGAAGATGATTGGTGGGAGGTTGAGGATTGAAGGCTCTTTCTGTTATAGATTTCTTTTTTTCCTCTGAAATCTTCTTCTCTTTTTCTGAGTTTCTGTTGGTGATTTGATGAAGGTTGGTACAGAGATGAAGATTGGTGGTGGATGAATGAAGTTCGGTTGAAGATTGATGAAGAGAGAAAAATTGAAGGTGGTGAAGAAAATGGATTCTGAGACTGTGAAGGAAGAGAATTGAAGAATGTGGAGGAGAATGATGGGGGAGAGATGAATGAAGGTGATGGTGGTTCTGAGATCGTGAGCAATGGTGGAGAAGTGAGAAGTGAAGAAAATGGATCGAGGGAAAAGAAGATGATGAGTGAAGGTGAGTGTTCAAGTGGAGATCGAAGAAGAAATTCAGAGATGAGGAACTATGTTTATATAGAGGTTTGAAGGAGCTTTCAGGTTAGTCTCACTGATTTTTTGTTATCTCATCCATTTGAGTTCTGTTAGTAATGGTTAGAAATCCTTGGGATTCAGTTATGGTTGTTAGGATTCGGTTAGTTCTGTTATAGTGTTAACTGCCTCTGTTATGAATCTAGTTTCTGTTATAGGTTTGCTATATATGGTTAGGGATTAGTTTAAGAACAATTAGGAGTAATAGACACAAATAGGTATTTATGTGTAGAGATCTTCTTGGTGAACGTGACTAATGCTGAACCGGTTTATCATATGTGAACTTTTGCAAAGTGTAAGCTAGTACAGCAGGTTTGATAGGAACCACCTTGAATCTATGCCTTTTTTATTGGACACATGTACCATCCCTGCATTACACACTTACACATGGCTTTTCTATTAGAAATTGAACTGAATCTTATTTGAATAAATGCCAAAATTCTCTGCTGCAGCTTGGTTGTTTATGAACATATGCAGGGTCTGACTTTTTGAAAATACGTTGGATGAATGCTCACGTTGAATTGTATGTTGCTGCAGATCAGGAATCGTTTTCTTTCTTATGTGTGGAGCTATCACGATGCAAGGGTGCTGTTCAGTTCCTTTGGACAATGGGAATAGCTTGAAGAATGGTGAGGATTCTTTGCAAAAGACACTTGAGTGTGCGGCTGGGACCCATTTCTAACCTTTGTCATAACCCCCCTTTTTTTGTAGGATTAGAATCTTTTGAGATTGAATTTTGCAAATGATGGATTTAGGAGATGATGTAATGGATTTTGAATGGGCTTTTAGTTTATGGATTTGGTTTTGATGTAAGTTTAGAGGTTTTTATGGTTTATGGATTTGCTATGGTTGAAAGTGTAGATGGACATGGCTTGGCTTTTGTAATGTATGTTTGGCTCTTGAAATGTAATGGATAATGAGCTTGGACATGTAATGAAATGGTTCCTTTTTGTAACAATATTTGATATGATGAGATGAAGTAACGAAATTTTCTTCCTTCTTTAAATAGCCTTTGAATATGTTCTTCCATCCATTTTGCTTTCTTTTTGAATTCAAGAATGCATTTCCCTCATTTCTTCAAATGAATGAATACACACTCTTTTGGCGAAGCTTCAAACGAATAGCTTGTATTCCAAGTAATCAAATGAATCAAACTTTGGATTGAAGAATAAACCCGGTGACACCCTAATAATAAGATGATCATAGGAACAACCCTGAGAATCCACCAGTTGACACAAGCACAACGGAATGAACCTTACTCCACTATTAGTTGAAAACCTTAATAGAAACAAGCCTGCACAAGGTATGAACTTCAAGCCATGTGAAGCCTCAGCTTTATCTACGACCTCGATCCCTTGCCAATTTTATTGATTAATGATGCATGTTATGTCAATGACCTAATGGAAAGATGCAGATGAATGCAAAGCGTAAGCCAGATAGAAATAAATTAGGGGTAGGACAAATTTGGGGTATGACAGCTGCCCCTATTTAATCGTCTTAAACTTGAAGGTGAGATTGACGTAAGTCTTTCGAACATTCGAGGTAGAAGAAGATTAAATACCAAGACCAGAAATTTGTCCTGAAAGTATGGTGAAGGTGTTATCCTTATTTTTTCATTTTTGTGTCTGCTGGGGAAAGAGATTTTTTTGGTTTTTCTGGTGGAGAAATATACAGTGAATAATTGGATTTGAATGGTGATAGCTTGTAACGTAGCCCAGGTGCCAATACAAGGTTCTCAAAGGAAATGTTTACTACATGGAAGTGGTCGGAGCAGAAGTATGTCTGGTGGGAAGGTAAGATAGACAAGTGTTTTAAAGGAGATACAGACGAGTATCGACAGAATGACACATACGAGCATCAAAAGGAGGATACAGACGAGTATCGAAAGAATGACACATACGAGCATCAAAGGAGATACAAACGAGTATTGAAAGAATGACACATACGAGCATCAAAAGGAGATACAGACGAGTATCGGAAGAATGACACATACGAGCATCAAAAGGAGATACAGACGAGTATCGAAAGAATGACACATACGAGCATCAAAAGGAGATACAGACGAGTATCGAAAGAATGACACATACAAGCATCAAAAGGAGATACAGACGAGTATCGAAAGAATGACACATACGAGCATCAGAAGGAGATACAGACGAGTATCGAAAGAATGACACATACGAGCATCAGAAGGAGATACAGACGAGTATCGAAAGAATGACACATACGAGCATCAAAAGGAGATACAGACGAGTATCGAAAGAATGACACATACGAGCATCAAAAGGAGATACGGACGAGTATCGAAAGAATGACACATACGAGCATCAGAAGGAGATACAGACGAGTATCGAAAGAATGACACATACGAGCATCAGAAGTAGATACAGACGAGTATCGAAAGAATGACACATACGAGCATCAAAAGGAGATACAGACGAGTATCGAAAGAATGACACATACGAGCATCAAAAGGAGATACAGACGAGTATCGAAAGAATGACACATACGAGCATCAAAAGGAGATACAGACGAGTATCGAAAGAAGTGACACATACGAGCATCAAAAAGAGATACAGACGAGTATCGAAAGAATGACACATACGAGCATCAAAAGGAGATACAGACGAGTATCGAAAGAAGTGACACATACGAGCATCAAAAGGAGATACAGACGAGTATCGAAAGAATGACACATACGAGCATCAAAAGGAGATACAGACGAGTATCGAAAGAATGACACATACGAGCATCAAAAGGAGATACAGACGAGTATCGAAAGAATGACACATACGAGCATCAAAAGGAAGATACAAACGAGTACCAAAGGAATGACACATACGAGTGTTTGAGAAGCTTGGTAGATGGACTTACTGGGGATTGGGATTTAGTCTTGAAATGATTTTCCAGGACGGAAGGCAAAGGATACGCAACACGGGGGTTGGATCTGAAAAAATTTTCCCGTACGAGGGAAGGAATCACGGAGGCTAGGGACGACTAGGCTCGGCAATAAGATGACAGTAACCACGGGGGGTTACGGGGATATTGATGCTTACGAAGCTTAAGAATTACATTAATCCCTCAGGCCAAAGGCGGGGTGTAACTCTTCAAGAGTGGCAATCGTTTGAATCGCCACACACCAAGTATGATTATTCAAACGATTGAAAAATGAGATGGGTTGAACGCCCATCCTCATTCGCGCTCTAATCTGCACGCAGCATAAGGGAAATAACCTTGGAGACAACGATTCTGACGAAGAAATACATTGTATCCGATCCATACCGGAGAGGGAATATGAGACTTCTTCCGGGGATTGAGAAAACCAAGTATCGGCACCGTGGCTTGGGGAGATTTGTAGTGTAGTAGCAGATATCAATCGAAGTATGTAAGGACAACCTTTTATGTGGGGAGGTATCGTTGTCTTGAATGAATGCTGATTTGTATTATCTGGCTTATGCTTTGTATGCATATTTGAATTTTTCTATGGCGTAATGTTCCATTTTGATGGATATGCTACGCTTTTGAGGATGCAATGTTATATGCAATGGAAACTATATACAGAGTGCCAAATAAAGGCATTAGAGTGATAGAGAAGCATGGTTGTTGGAGTCCCTTGCTTGTTGTCTTGAGCTACCAATATGAATCGGTATTGGAAACCCCGCAGTACCAAAGATCATTGGTGTCTGTGTTGAGGGTTGAAGTGTAGCTTTGTTGGGGAGGAAGTGACTTCGTTTGACTTTCCCTACACCTTGAACTGCTTGGGGATGGTGAGTTTGAGGAGATTCCCTCGATTCACCATGTTGAGGATGAGAAATTCAGACAAGGAGACTAGGTTGGGGGAGTGGAACAACTTCCATGAGAAATAAACTCATGTGTTTAGGGAGAGACCAAAGTTCTAGGAGAAATAAACTCCTATGATTGGGGAGAGACAGCACGACTCAGAAGATTATGCCCCAAGCTTCATGAACTACGAGGGAATTTACCCCAAAGGATCCTTGGAGAGATTTGTCGAATCTCGACGTAACTGCCCCAGATTGGTCAAAGCTTGAAGAGATTTATCGACATGATTGCCCCAGATTGATCAAAGCTTGAAGAGATTCATCGACATGATTGCCCCAGATATGCTGAATTTGAGAGGTCAAACCTCGATTCAATTGCCCCTGATTAGGTACATCTTACTAGAATCCTCAAGCTTTCCTTGTTTTGAAGTCAAACGAACATGGAAACAACTTTACAACGCTCAACGGAGTCTTCAAACTCTTCCCCTCAGGGTAATCAAAGGAAGCATTAACTGTTCATGCCCAACAGAGTTTTTTTAGAGAATCTGCCCCTTGATGGTCAACATTTGAGATGATTAGCCTTTACTCCTCGGAGTTCTCAAGTCTCTTGTACTTTGACACGATCGAGTTACTTACTGATTCTCATCATGGTAACTTCCTTGATGTTAAGCACATATTTTGTATGCAAAAGAATGTTAATTCTAAGAATGATAATTCTAATGCAAAGCGTATGTTAGTCTTGAAGTTTTAAAACTTTTTATGAAATGAGGTTGCGACCTCTTGTGACTGAATCACTAGTTGACACAACTTCGAATTTTTCGCACATGAAAGATAAAGCAGGCATACGATACCAACATGGATATGTGTCACGCTTCATTGGGAGTGTTAAACGCTATCTCTTCGGGGTGCGCTTTCAAGATAAACCCTACTTCAATTAGGACTTTTAAGGGTTGTAACTTGGCCGGGTTCACGGTTTTCAGAAAACAAAGGATTTTTAGGCTCAAAATTATTTGGTACCCACCCCCTTCATGATGTTCTCCATTCCTAGGTTCAATTAATTCGACATGAGTGTTCATTCCTCACAAGGAATTTGGAATGGTTGAAGAATCAATGAGGTTTTTTGGACATGGCAGTCACTCACTTTCTAGTTCTTCTGATTGATTATCACACGACTTTGTTCCTTTGATAAGGATTTTTTTTTGTAATCCTTGTTTTTCGCTTCTGCTTTCCCTAACTTTTGCCTGGACAAATTCTCTTGAATTTTATTTTGGAGTCCAGCGGGATGCCCTAACTTTTGCCTAAGTCACTTATTTTCATGTTATTGACTTAGCGGGCTCTTTTTTTTTTTATTCTCCTTTTTTTGAACAAGTCGTGTGATATCGCGTTGCTCTCGATTTGTTTGAAATATTGTGACTGCCTCATTCTCTGATTGATGAGGGATAACCATTGTGGCATCGTCCTCTTTTGACCTCTTGATGGAATAAGGATAATCACTGCGGTTTTGAAATTCCTCAACCTTTTGAAGGATAATCATTGTTGTATCCTTAGATGCATACCCTTTTGGTGAGTTTTGAACACTCAATCAAGTTAAATGAACACTACCCTGCCCCAAGGTTAAAATAAGGGTTTTTTATGATTAGAAAAGAAACTCCTTCTTCAAGGCTCAAAGGGGTTGACAAGGGTCTATCTTCCTTATATCTCCGGTGTTTGGGGATTTGAAACAATGCCTGTACATCCTCAGTAGGGTTTTTTATTCAAAAACACATGATTAGAGATTTTTGCGTTTTTATTTTTCATCATTCTCCCTCAGCTCTTTGCCTAAGCAAGCGATTAGTAAAGTTGGTATCGTAATGCCAAAAACATTTTATGAGTGATAACAAAAGGATTACTTCAAGACGAACATAAACAGTGTATTATGATTTTCATTCAGAAATTAACAAGTTTTTACATGCTATAAATGCTTAAACAAACAATGAAATGTTACGAATGAGAATGCAATGAAGAACTGAATGACTGCCATTGTTGAGGAGACTTGACTCCGTCTGGACTTATTGCTCTTGAATACTTCTTGCAGTTCAGATACTCACTTGAGACCTCAGTTTGTGTATAAACCTCTTGGAGTGAACAACACACAATCCTCGGTTGAATGGCTTTGTGCTCTAGCATGGTAGTCACTTAGCATTATCATGTGTTCCTTCCAAACACTTCAGATTAATTCAAAAGAGAACTCCAACGAAGTCACCCATGAGTTGTAAAATTTTGCCTTACTTTAGGGATTCGAGCAATGCGAGTGATGCAATGCTCAAGATAAGAGTACGTCTTGCTTATCCCTCAATCGGGAGCCCCAAGCATAGTTGCTAGAATAGTAATTGTCATCATAAATGAAAAGAATCTTGTATGGTCATCAAACTCAAGAGAGCTACTTGTGGTGAAGAAGACCCAATACTCAAATCTTAACCAATTGAAATTCCAGCAAACATGGAAGCGAATGGGCATAAGGCAATAGAATCACATCAATTTGTTTCTCATATTCTTCTTGTCTCTATTAACAAGCAAAGGCCACTGAGAAGGAAATTATGAGAAGAGGCAACTGAGATATGATGCAGAACTTGAGAATGAGATGCATTGTGTAGAACACTCTTGATTACCACACGGAAAAAGATTCTGACGAAGTCATCCAGGAATTTGTAATGCTTTTGGGATTCGAGCAATGCGAATGGCGCAATGCTCAAGATAAGAGTACGTCTTGCTTATCCCTCGATCGGGAGCCCCAAGCAACTTCCACGTATGTATAAGAGATGAATACCACTTTCGCTTGCATGTCTAAACTATCCAGAGAGAGAATAAATGACCTTTGCAGCTCTTGACATCAAGCACTAGGCACAATCCAACGATGTCTAAATCAACGGAGTCACAATCTTTTATGGCTTTCAACCTTGTCTTCAAGAGGTGGAATCTTTTTGTCAATTTCAATAATCGGAAACTTGAAGATTTCAATTCCCAAACTGTTCTTATGATGTGGAGCCTCTTTAACAGTAATAGGAACCTCAACACACTTCAGACACTCTAATTCATAAGAACTTCTCATGTGTGAGATTAACATTTGCATTTGGCCTCTGAAGAAACTGTTCTCAAATCTTCTTGTCTAAGAGAAAAGGCTTGAATAACCTTCATACACAGATTTATGTCAGTCCCCACTTCTGTTCTTATCTCAGTCAAAACCTCACGGAGTTGTTCCATTGTTAACTTTCGAGCACTTAACGGTGAGAAGTCACTTTTGTTGTGGAAGTCTGAATTTGAGTAGAAAGGGCCCCCATAAGCTTCTGATAGAACCATGAAATGCATGATATTATGAATGCGTGTTTCATTTATGAGAGATCCTAAAGTCTTTTCACACTTTCATTTTCCTTTTTTGGAATCAAAGCTTCTCTTTTTTTTTTTGTATAGAATATCTTTTCTTTTCTTTTTCGCTTTTCTATTTCCTTTTTCTTTTTCTCCTTCCTTTTTTTTGGAAATAGACTTTAGGATCTTTCATAAATGAAGTGGACAAAGCAATGATGTTATGCAATGCAAGAGCATGGGATCAACGGTCCATATAATCTTAGTAACCACTGTACAATCCTCTGAATAACTGATACAGGTCAAATGTCACAGGATCAAAGGTCCGACACCTTTTTGAATACCAGGAAAACCAATAGTCACCAACAGAACAGAATAGTCACCAACGGTACCTGTCATGTATATCCCACCCCACTCACAGGTGTAGTCTAGGTCAAGGTAGGTCAATGGCTTCCAGCGTTATCAGTTCTCCTGAAACACCATCATTGTCGCAAATACATGCCAACAACGGTATCTCATTTGAACCTCGACTGGTCGTGGGTCTCATGATCGCAATCAACAGAACCTGACATTCTGTTGGCGTCATGACTATCCACTCTGTCCTAGGTATCCTATGTGTCACTCTGGCCTGGGTATTGGGCCTTTTACCTCATAGAATCATCCCACCCAACCTGCAAACAGTGAAAATATATGGTTCCGAAGGGGATCCCAATCCAGTCCAGATTCATGCGGAAAATAAACATGATATGCAAGCGGGAAAGTAAACAGGACATGCGAAACATAAAACAAATACATAAAATAAATAAATGCACGTATAGACAAAACATAGCACACCCAGTAAATAAACAAACAAACGGATAGGCTAGGATCAACTCACTAAGGATGGACCAGCAACAGGTCTAGCAACATCCCCAGCAGAGTCGCCAGCTGTCGCACGCTCGCGAAAAATGAACAGAGTCGCCACCAATATATTTATCCCATAAGGGAAAGGAATATCAGAAAACCTAACAAAGGAAGGAACAGGGTCTTGCGACCAGAGAATCAAGGTACGGGAGTCGGTTACGCGAGGGGAAGGTGTTAGCACCCCTCGCGCCCATCGTACTCGATGGTATCCACCTATGTTTGTTTCTATCTAAAGGGTGTATAACTATGTCTATGTCTAAATGCGAATGCATGCAAAATGTAGGGAAAATAAAGAATTGTACTCGCACGGGCCCTACCCCGCTGCCTACGTATCCTTTTCAGGAATCAGAGAAACCGTAGCTCGGCTAAAGATTTTCTGTTTGTTTTTGTGTTTTTTAATTGGGCGGCGTTAACGCTCGCGCTCTTGCATAAGGGATCGACCTAGGATGCGTACAAGCGGAAATGACATTGCCCTTAGGTGCCAACGAGGCAAAAGAAAAAGAAATGATTGGTTGGTGCCTTTTAGGGTAGATGAGTGGTGAACAGTTCCCAATACCGGGCCACTCACCACTTTCTCTACTTTGCTTTAGTCTGAACCATTGTTATGTTTTAAAGTGTTTTTGGTTGTGTATTTTTTAAGGGAATTATACTTTTGCGATCCGAATCACATACAATGTATAATGATCGAGAAGCAGATTAGGGAATGAATCCCACTCACTTCTATCCCATTATGTAATGTTTGAGAAACAGATTAGAGAATGAATCTCACTCATTTCTCTCCCATTAATTAATGTTTGAGAAACAGATTAGGGAATGAATCCCACTCGTTTCTCTCCCATTAAGTAGCGACCGAGAAACAGATTAGGGAATGAATCCCACTCGTTTCTATGCCACTAAGTGATTGAGAAATAGATTAGGGAATGAATCCCACTCATTTCTCTATCACTTTCTTAATGTGATTCGCATCTTCCTTTTATTAAGTATTTTAAAGGTTGAAGAAGAAAAAGAATGCAATAGGGAACTAGATCTAACATTCTAACCTATGTTATTCTAATCTACAAATGGCCCTAAGGTCGAGGATAACTATCCTATCTCAATTCCTCTTAACAAAGAAGGAAGAGTCTAAGGGAACATGGCAAGCAATAGTAAGGAGTAAGCAACATCAAAGCAAGAAATGAGAGGCTAAGCATGGAAACAAGAGAGAGAAGCCCCAAGTCAGTAGCAAAACAAGGGATTGAGTGTCCCAAATCAAATACAAAAGCATCACGGTGTCATACAAAAATATCCACAAGAAGTTACCAAAGTATCGCATGAATCGTTACTTAACAATTAGCGGACAAACATCAATTAATCAAAACAAAGACAAGTGAACACATGAACTAGGCTTGAAGTCAGTAGCAAACTCATCCATTTAGTTCCAATATCCTATGTTAATCTATATTAGTCAATTAGCATGAAGCAATACAAAATCCTAACCAAAACTAGACAACACTAGGTTAATACTAGCTAAACGGTTTCAAATTGTGAATGAAGTTAGAAACATGCAATAAAATGGTAAAAGTCAGTAGAAAATAGCCTATACTAGATTCCTAAACAACCACAAAGTCATGCCAAGAAGTTCCACACAAAATTACGGGTCATTTGTACAAGTTACGGTGCAATCGTCAACCAAAAACAAGTTATTTACATGTGAGAAAGAAAAATCGAGTAAAATGGGAAAACATGATTTAAAATTTTCAATTCCAGGTTTTAGGACTTCTAGACATTCCTAATTATATGTACAAAAAGGAACCAACATTATTGCATGAATGCATTTCAATTTGAGAGCGCAAACGTCACAATTGTCTATTAGAAACGCATGTTAATCGAGTCAAACAACACTAACCAAATACCAATCAAAACAAAGAATTAGGAGTTCATCTTTTATACACAACATCATGGGTTAGTCTACAGCAATCATACAAAAATTGGCAATTAGATTCTGATCCTAAAGTATTAAACGAAATCACTTTGCGAAATCTATCAAAACCGAAAGAAACATGAACATACCAAAGTAAATGATTTACTAAAAATAACAAACTAATTTCTAAAAATCTACAAAAAATACCACAATTATTTACACATATAGAAGTATCTAAAACATATTTTTTCATTTTTTATTTCAACTAAAAGTGAACTACAAGTCGAAAATTGAGGAAGAACAAAAATTGTAAAGAGGGAAATATACCAGACAGGGGGTGCAGGCAAGAGGAGGGCGCACACCCATTCAGATTTGGCCCAAAGGGTGTTTTTTTTGTATGATTTTACTGCCAAAAAAGGCATGGGCCCGAGGGGGGTGTCAACAGTGAACCGGCCCAGAAGTTTGTTTTCTTGTATTGATCCAATTACCATTTTTATCAGATTTGTCACCAGATTATCGACTTAATATATCATCTTAATGCCCTATTAAACTTAAGCATCCCACTAATCATGATTTAACTCATCTAATTCTAATTAATCGTCAATTAAAGTATTAATCCCAGTGTTAACTAAAAGAGCAAAATAAGTGAAAGAATTGGGATTAGGGTTTTGTTACTTGTGACGCCTCAGCTTCTTTGAGAAGCTTCCTCCCCTTCGCAAAACGCAACGGCGGCCGAAGGCAGACTCTCCGATTCACCTCTCCCTTATCCACCATGAACGACCGGACACGCCATCAGCTCATCCCTCACGCCACTCGTCTCTCCGTGATATGCGAAGATTGAAGTTGAAGCCTCTGGAGATTTTCTGATATCGAAGATTGAGAGGAATTTCTCGAGTGGAGATTCACGGATTGGAGGTTGTGAAGAATTTTCTGTTGAAGCCTGTTCTTGATGAATGAATATTGTTCAAGAGTGAATGATTGATGAACATGGTGGATTTGCGATAGGAAGATGATACCGTTGCGTATCGCAGATGGAGATTCAGAAGTTGATTGAAGATGTTTTGCGATGATGAATTGAAGAAGACCGATGGTTGAAGAATGTGTGAATTCAGAGAGGAAGCTCGAAGAGAGGTTTGTTACGTTTTTCAGTTCGAGGTTCTTTCCAATTCTTGTTACGTTCTGAATCTGTTATTTTGCTGATGAAGAAGATTGGTTGAAGATGATTGGTGGGAGGTTGAAGATTGAAGGCTCTTTCTGTTATAGATTTCTTTTTTTCCTCTGAAATCTTCTTCTCTTTTTCTGAGTTTCTGTTGGTGATTTGATGAAGGTTGGTACAGAGATGAAGATTGGTGGTGGATGAATGAAGTTCGGTTGAAGATTGATGAAGAGAGAAAAATTGAAGGTGGTGAAGAAAATGGATTCTGAGACTGTGAAGGAAGAGAATTGAAGAATGTGGAGGAGAATGATGGGGGAGAGATGAATGAAGGTGATGGTGGTTCTGAGATCGTGAGCAATGGTGGAGAAGTGAGAAGTGAAGAAAATGGATCGAGGGAAAATAAGATGATGAGTGAAGGTGAGTGTTCAAGTGGAGATCGAAGAAGAAATTCAGAGATGAGGAACTATGTTTATATAGAGGTTTGAAGGAGCTTTCAGGTTAGTCTCACTGATTTTTTGTTATCTCATCCATTTGAGTTCTGTTAGTAATGGTTAGAAATCCTTGGGATTCAGTTATGGTTGTTAGGATTCGGTTAGTTCTGTTATGGTGTTAACTGCCTCTGTTATGAATCTAGTTTCTGTTATAGGTTTGCTATATATGGTTAGGGATTAGTTTAAGAACAATTAGGAGTAATAGACACAAATAGGTATTTATGTGTAGAGATCTTCTTGGTGAACGTGACTAATGCTGAACCGGTTTATCATATGTGAACTTTTGCAAAGTGTAAGCTAGTACAGCAGGTTTGATAGGAACCACCTTGAATCTATGCCTTTTTTATTGGACACATGTACCATCCCTGCATTACACACTTACACATGGCTTTTCTATTAGAAATTGAACTGAATCTTATTTGAATAAATGCCAAAATTCTCTGCTGCAGCTTGGTTGTTTATGAACATATGCAGGGTCTGACTTTTTGAAAATACGTTGGATGAATGCTCACGTTGAATTGTATGTTGCTGCAGATCAGGAATCATTTTCTTTCTTATGTGTGGAGCTATCACGATGCAAGGGTGCTGTTCAGTTCCTTTGGACAATGGGAATAGCTTGAAGAATGGTGAGGATTCTTTGCAAAAGACACTTGAGTGTGCGGCTGGGACCCATTTCTAACCTTTGTCATAACCCCCCTTTTTTGTAGGATTAGAATCTTTTGAGATTGAATTTTGCAAATGATGGATTTAGGAGATGATGTAATGGATTTTGAATGGGCTTTTAGTTTATGGATTTGGTTTTGATGTAAGTTTAGAGGTTTTTATGGTTTATGGATTTGCTATGGTTGAAAGTGTAGATGGACATGGCTTGGCTTTTGTAATGTATGTTTGGCTCTTGAAATGTAATGGATAATGAGCTTGGACATGTAATGAAATGGTTCCTTTTTGTAACAATATTTGATATGATGAGATGAAGTAACGAAATTTTCTTCCTTCTTTAAATAGCCTTTGAATATGTTCTTCCATCCATTTTGCTTTCTTTTTGAATTCAAGAATGCATTTCCCTCATTTCTTCAAATGAATGAATACACACTCTTTTGGCGAAGCTTCAAACGAATAGCTTGTATTCCAAGTAATCAAATGAATCAAACTTTGGATTGAAGAATAAACCCGGTGACACCCTAATAATAAGATGATCATAGGAACAACCCTGAGAATCCACCAGTTGACACAAGCACAACGGAATGAACCTTACTCCACTATTAGTTGAAAACCTTAATAGAAACAAGCCTGCACAAGGTATGAACTTCAAGCCATGTGAAGCCTCAGCTTTATCTACGACCTCGATCCCTTGCCAATTTTATTGATTAATGATGCATGTTATGTCAATGACCTAATGGAAAGATGCAGATGAATGCAAAGCGTAAGCCAGATAGAAATAAATTAGGGGTAGGACAAATTTGGGGTATGACAGGCGCACTAGTCAACCTCTTCTTCAACTCTTGGAATATATTAGAATATCATCGATAAATACCACCACAAACTGATCCAGGTAAGGATGAAAGATCCTATTCATATATTCCATGAAAACTTCCGGTGCATTAGTTACTCCAAATGGCATCACTGTATACTCGTAATGGCCATACCTTGTTCTAAATGTCGTTTTCTGAATATCGTCCGTCTTCACCCAAATCTGATGATATCCCGACCTCAAGTCAATTTTGCTGAACACACTTGCACCAACCAATTGATCCATCAAATCATCAATCCTCGGTAATGGATACCGATTCTTGATAGTAACTTTATTCAGCTGTCTGTAATCCACACACAATCTCATAGAACCTTCTTTCTTCTTTACCAACAACACCGGCGCACCCCACGGCGACACACTAGGACGAATGAATTCTTTTTCCAGTAACTCTTCTAGCTGACTCTTCAACTCTGCTAGTTCAGATGCCGACATACGATACGGCGCCATCGACACCGGACTAGTTCCAGGAACTAACTCAATAGCAAATTCTACCTCCCTCTCTGGCGGTAACTCTCTTACATCTTCTGGAAAAACTTCTGGAAATTCACATACTACCGGTAAGTCTCTACTCACCACTTTCTTCTTCACTTCCATGGATGCCATCACCATAAACACGGCAGCCCGTCCTTCATTGCTTCATCCACTTGTCTAGCAGTCACTGCTACACCCTCAACACCGACATCTTCCGGAAAAATAACCGTCTTCGTGAAACAGTTGATATGAATCCGATTAAATTGCAACCAATTCATACCCAGGATGACATCAAGTTGTTCCAACGGAAGGCACACTAAGTCCATTCCGAACTCTCTACCAAAAATATCAATTGGACAGTTTAAACAGGCAAACAAAGTAGTCACTGAACCCGACGCAGGAGTGTCAATGATCATACTTCCATGAATATAAGATATTTCCAAGTTCAGACGTTTAGCACAATCCAACGAAATAAACGAGTGAGTCGCTCCAGTATCTATTATTGCAATTAAAGGAGTGCCATGGATATAACACGTACCTTTAATCAATTGATCCTCTAGAGTAGTCTCTGAACCTGATAAAGCGAAAACTTTACCCCCAGCTTGATTCTTCTTTGGCTTAGGACACTGTGGACTAATGTGACCTTCTTCACCACAGTTATAACAAGTCACAGTCCTTCCCTTGCAGTCAACAGCAATGTGGCCTGCTTTACCACACCTGTAGCACTTCTTCTCTTCGCTTTTGCACTCGTGAACACGATGTCCAGGTTCCCCACACTTAAAGCACTTAACAGGAGCACTAGAGTCTCCCCCACTAGGCTTCTTCCAACTCCCAGCTTTATAATTACCTCTACCATATGGTTTACCACGGTCCATAGGCTTCTTCCCTTTCTTGTCAACTAACTCGCGAGAGTGAGATGACTTCAGCTTGAGGTTATCCTCTTCATAGATCCTACTGCAGTCCACCAAATCTGTAAACCGACGAATCCTCTGGTACCTGATTCCCTGCTTAATTTCATCATGGAGACCATTCTCGAACTTAACACATTTCGAAAATTCGCTCGCTTCATCATTGTTATAGTGGACATAGTACTTGGCCAGCTCAACAAACTTTGAAGCATACTCCGGCACCGTCATGTTACCTTGTGTCAGCTCCAAAAACTCAACTTCTTTCCTGCCCCGAACATCCTCAGGAAAGTACCTCCTCAGGAATTCTCGCCTGAATACAGCCCAAGTGATCGCTACACCTGCAGATTCAAGTTCATCTCTACTAGCCATCCACCAATCATCAGCTTCTTCAGACAGCATGTGAGTCCCATACCTCACCTTCAGATTTTCATCACAATCGATCACTCTAAAGATCCTTTCGATTTCCTTCAGCCACCTCTGAGCTCCTTTGGGATCGTGCGTGCCCTTGAACAACGGAGGATTGTTCCTCTGAAAGCTATTCAGCTGCCTGTCAGCACCAATACCAGCTCCATTGGCATTCCCTCCTAATACACCAGCAATCATGCCCAGAGCCTCAGCAATCGCGTCGTCATTTCTTCCTCCTCTTCCGGCCATTGTTCTGCTAAATATCAGACAATATTCATTAGAACAGGAAGTATCGACAGTGTCAACTTTACACTAATCGTATACGAAGGATTAACCGACATTAAGACTTTGACTCAAACGACCGACTATGCTCTGATACCACTATTGTAACACCCTTCTAAACCCCGCGGAAATTAACATTAAAATCAGAGTAAAACATGAAGAAGAGTATTACAACGCCAACAAAATAAACAATATTCATGTCATGCCATAAAGGAACGATAAACCAAAAATTATTCAGGTAGCATGTTAACACAGCGGAATATTCTTAACAACTGAATAATCAAACATCTGGAGTCGAAGACTCATAATTCAACCATAAACCATAAACAAAACAGAAGTTTATCAGCCAATTCTAAAATAACGTTCCCGGTGTTACACGAACAGAGCATGACACAGACCCAACTGACTCTAACGAACTACTTGACGAGCTAATCCTCACCAAGTACACAAGCTACTCCTCAATCTGAAAAATAACAACAGTAAGGGTGAGTTTCATTCGCATTAACAAATGTTATAGGTATATAAACAATACAACTTCATCCATACATTATTCACCCAAATCAATTGTATTCAGATAATATAGCAACATTCATACCAAAATACACACAAATTATAACATTGGACAACTTCCATTCATGTTACAATTATACACAACAACCTAATGCAATGCAACTAAATGCATGTGGTACCAAACATGGGATAACCCATCTCACCGATCCACCACCATAAAGATTCGGCTACTTCTCTCACCAATTCCACACAATGGGAATTAGCTACCGCTGTCCCACCACCATAAGGGATACAGCCCACAACATGATTATGAAATGCATGCATCACATACCGCATGCTAATCATCAATACCAAACAACTGAACAATCATAATCATCAACCAATGCAATAACAATATAAACCACCACAACCAATTAAATCAAGTGTTTAAATTAAATTCGAGTCACAACTCAAACACTATTTTATTGCATATATCACTGAATTAGCCTCACTATGTTCGAAACGGCACATCAAACAGACTAACAGTTAAAAAGTTATACATCGTTAAACTTTAACAAAAATCCCAAACAGCACAGCACGCGGCGCCAACATCCACACGCGGCGCGAAGCAAGGAAAAAGTTACGCCTTCGCGGCGCCAACACCTACACGCGGCGCGAAGCAAGGAAAAAGTTACGCCTTCGCGGAGCCAACACAGGTACGCGGCGCGACCTGTGCGTATCAAAACATCCTGACATTCAGCCCACCTGTTCGCGGCGCCACCCTGTGCACGCGGCGCGAACCAGCGATTTCAGAAACCCCAACCTGCAGAAAACAGCATTCTATCCTTCCCAATTGCTCTCAAATCATACCAGTACGAATTTCAGAAAAATAAACCACACATACGACATAAATTGCACGTTTACACATACTTCTAATCATGTTTAACATCATTATTCATCACCAATCATCATTCACAACCTAAATTGAATTAAGGTTCTATAAACCCCAAAACCCCAAACCCGACATACAATCCAATTCGGAATCCTAACATACAAATTCCATCGAATCATTCATACAACCCATAATAAAGGTTAATGAGAAGAATCCCCCCTTACCTTAGCCAAATTCTTGAATTGGTTCCTCTTCCTCTTTGGCTCTCCTTCACGCTCTTCAGTTCCTCTTCTCACAGCTTCTGGTTTCCACGTTCTAATTTTTTTCCTTCTCTTCTTGTTTTCCTTTATTTTATGAAAAACATAAAATTAGAAATGGGCTCTTACACAATTACACCTCCACTTTACTAATTCCACCGCATGGCCCAATGACTTAACATTTCATTATTTTTCCACATAATTCAACAAAATGTTAATTCCCCATAATTAATTTAAAACTTGATTAAATTAATTAAATAAGAATTTTCGGGATGTTACACCCACTAGGAGAAATTTCAACCCACCTAGACAAGGCTTTGACGGGCATGCGGGCACCCGCCTTTCCTATAGCGGGAATACTAGAGATCAAGGACGGCTCACAGATTTTGTAGACCCGGAATGCATTGAGGGGCCGTCGACTCAAACACAAGAGGAACCAAATAGAGGGGGGCGTCGCAGGAATAGGGGAGCACTACCGACTCGTGACCCTTCTATACGACCTATTAGACAACCGGAATGCGGATCGTACCATGGTCCACGTGGCGCTCAATAATTAGGAATTTTATTTGTATCTTTAATGTATTTTGTGTTGTTTTTCATTTTAATGTATTGTGTGTTGTTTTCCATTTTAATGTATTTTGTATTTTGGTAATGTTTAATTTATTGCTATTATTTTTCCAACTTAAAAAAATAAAAAAACAACTAAAAAAATAGTATAAAAATATTGGAAAAAAAAAGAAGCAGAAAAAAAATAACAAAAAAAAAAGAAAAAAAAAAGAAGCAGAAAAAAAATAACAAAAAAAAAAAGAAAAAAAAATAGGGGGGGTGTTGTCGCTAGGGGGGTGGCGACAACACCAAAACAATACAAAGGAGGCGCCAGGCCCAATGGCGACAACTCCTAGGCCCAAAACGTTGTCGCCACCCCCCTGGCGACAACGTGTTAAAATTAAAAAAAAAAAAACATTTTTGTAAATATTTTGAAAACCTGGTTATTTTTGAATTTTTTTTTAAAAAACTGGATATTTAAAAAAAAAATTCGTAAATTGGCAGATGGGGGAAGGTTAAGAGAATCCCATATAGGTCATAGTATTCTTATACTCAAATATTTTAGTTAGGGATTTTGTAGAAAGAAAAAACAAGCTAGTTTGTCATCCAACAAAAATAAAATAGCTTAAGAGTGAAAAAGTATAGTCTAATTTGCCTCAGTCATGAATAAAATATAAGCTTAAATAGTGTTTTTGTCTATGTAACTTAGTGAATTTTTAATTTTGGTTTTTGAATTCTTTTTCGAAATCTCTGTATGTCTATTTCTTGCCGTCCAACTTCCGTTACAAAAGCGATGATGTGGCGGCCATTTTTTGACCCGTCCACCTTCCGTTACAAAAACGATGACGTGGCTAACGTCAATGATGTCTCCCTCTAACTTATTATCTTCTTTTTTTACCACTAAGCCACATGTGTTATTTGTTTCTTAGTTACAATACATTGATATATAATGGATGTTACCAGTAAATATTTTAGTTTAGTAATAACAAGTTGTCTTTCATATATTAATGTTTAAAATGTCAAATATAATTAATGTATATAATAAATATTTTATATATTAATGTTAGGTTTTATTTAAAATATTAAATAATCATGGTAGGTTTTAAAATATTTAAATGTTAATGTTAAAATGTTAAAATATTTAAACGTTGATAGTTTAAATATTAATAATTGAAAGATTAAATAGTAAAAAATATTTAATTTGTTAAATATTCATATTATTAAATATTTATATTGTTAAATATTTAGTTCATTAAAGTCCTTTATATTTATAACTTTTTATTAATTTATTTATTATTTTTTTAATAAAATAATTATTTAATAACTATATAATTGAAAGTTTAATAGTTGGAATATTAAATAGTTAAAATATTTAATAAAATGGTTACTTAATGAACAAAACAATTTATATATTAAATAGTTTATATATTTTAACTATTTATTAAATATTTTAACTATTTAATATTTCAATAATTAATTATTTTAATTATTATTATATATTAAATAAATATTTTATAATATTTCAACTAATAAATTAATATATTAATTATTTATATTTCAAATTATTTCATCATGATATACTAGTTAATTAATACTCAAAACAAAACATAATGTATTTTAAACTAAATTATTACATTATATAATATATATACATTTGCATGTTAAACAAAAAGTTTAAGGCTATGTTTGGGAGTTTGGAGGGGAAGACTTTGAAAAATAGGAAGAATTTGGTGAAAACAATAAAAAGATGTTGTGTAGGAGGGTTTTGGAGGGTTTCGTTTTATTCATAACATCAACAACCCCATAAAATGGGGAACTCAAAAATTGTATTGAAGAAGAGTTTTGGAAGGCTTATATAAATTTTCCAAATATCTTTTAGGTTGTTATACTATTTTGAAAATTAAAATTTTTTAATGATAGTGACTCTTTTATCATTCTAAACAAAATCATTTTTTCAAAAATGGCAAATATCTTTCTATATTTTGTTAAAAATTCGTTTTCGTAAGCCTTCCCCTCCCCTCCAAATTCCCAAACATAGCCTAAGTGTTCTAGTGGAAAGGTTCATTTCAATAATGCAAGAGGGGCAGGGGAGGAGTCCTCCATGAACCATTTTTAGAAAGAAAACTTTAGCATTTAAATTAAATAATAATAAATCTGCCTAGGTAGAATATATCAAAAATAAATTATTAAATAATGACGGTAGGGACTAACGTCAAAAAGAAATAGACATGTAGGGATTTGGACCAAAAAAATTCAGAGACCAAAATCAAAAACTCGCTAACTTACCGGGACGAAAACACTATTTAAGCCTAAAATATA